>NC_136414.1:69490000-69640000 GCF_051521515.1 Lactuca serriola
ATAGGTTTTTTAGTGCTTGAATTAACATATATTTTTACATGTTATAATAATTTTCTTAACATGTTTGTGAAATAATTATTCCTTAATAAAAATATAATATAGTGATTTTCAGAAATTAATAATAACTTGTTAGCTTTTTGACTAATCGATCTGATATTTCTATGAATAAATTGTGGTCTATAGTATTCCTTAACAGTTAATACCTCCATGCAGTCGTATGTGCCCACTAGTATGAAAACCAGAACACCATTGTCTTTGATTGGCAATGAATTGATTTTGTACGTACTTTAAAGCCAAAACAAATAACTATATCAAATCAATAACTTTTTTGATTTTAATATATATTTTTTTATTGTCTAATGTAAGCTCTTTATCAAAGACTCAAACACCTCCGGGTCCAAATCATTTATTGGTAAGTAATTTTTTTTTTCAGTATTATTAATAATGTGAGTCTATTCGTATCCTACTTAATTTTGTATTACTGTGATTTGATAGTTTGAACTTTTTTATTATTATTATTATTATTATTATTATTATTATTATTATTATTAAACTACTTGGTATGAATCCATGAAGAGGCCTTATTGCCTACGTGGCATTGCCTCCATGCCGTTACCATGGGGAACACCGCCCCCTTCCTATTATGTGGTCCTCCGTTGGTAGTATAATGAACAATAATTTAAAAACGGTAACATTCTTAAAAGAATTTTTTTACCTATAAAATCACCACTTTTCTCTCTATTTTATATACTTTCAATATATTTCAAAAAAAAAAAAATAATCCGTTTGATGATAGTGATGACCATGATATGTTCATCTCTATGATGTATGAGTATTGCACGAATGTGCTATTACAACCAAATTCAGCTCCTATATTAACCAGACGTGCGACGTTAAACAGAGATCGCAAATAAGTCCACAGACGTTTAGTTCACGGTTATTTTGTGGATGATTGTGTCTACCAGGTACGCTGTAATGACCCAAAAATCACAACTAAAAATTTCTTTTAAAAACATTAATAAAACCATATTTAATAAAACCGCATCATAAGTTATAACATAATTTCCGAGTATTAATCCAAAACATAATCTTATTATCAGAGTAAACATTCTCATGCTAACTGACTATGGTGTGTTCACTGCAACCTCTCTGAGCTCCTCTTTTGAAAACTGAGTACCTGAAACCAAAAACTGAAACCGTAAGCACGAAGCTTAGTGAGCTCCCCCAAACTACCACATACCATACAATAACATATAAAGCACATACTAGGCCTTGCCCACTGCATCAGACCGAGGTCTGGACTAACTGGGGCCTTGCCCCCTGCATCAGACCGAATTCCGGAAACTGACTGGGACCTTGTCCCCTGCATCGGACCGAAGTCCGGACTAACTGGGGCCTTTCCCCCTGCATCGGACCGAAGTCCAGAAACTAACTGAACATAGCATAACATAAACATATCAACTAGCATGAACACACATATACTGCATACTGCATCGGACCGTGCCCTGGAACACATAACACATAAATCATGTCTGAGCCACGAAGGCATCAAATATACGGACTACTGCATTGGACCGAAGTCCGAAAACTACTGCTAGCTAAACGGGCCGGCATTGTGGCCTTAGACCCGTTCCTACTGGAAGGAAACTCACCTGAACTGCTGAGCTCTGCTGATAACCCTCTGGTTGCTAACCGACAACCCTCTGAGCCGCTGCTCCTCTAGCTCTCCGAGCTACCAATATCAATATGACATTTAGTCTGACAGTCCTCCAAAAGTCAACTAAGTCAACTTTGGTGAAAGTCAAAGTCCTGGTCACAGTCAACCTTCGAGGTTGACCCTACTCGCCGAATCAGCCTACTGACTTGCCGCGTTCATAAGCTCAGAAACCCCCTTTCATTCGCGACTCGACTCGCCGAGTTAGAACATGACTCGCCGAGTCTATTGATTTCTGATTCCTGACCTGTCCAACTCACTGGGTCCCCACTCAACTTACTGATTTGAGTCTTAACTCGAAGAGTTTGGGGTTCCGCGACTTGACTCGCCGAGTCCAAGAACAAACTCGCCGAGTCCAAGGCAATCTTCAATAGACTCGCCGAGTTGTTCTTCCAAATCGTCGATTTCCTACCCATCTTCATACAACTCGCCGAGTCTACCCATGTGACTCGCCGAGTTACTACGTGACTCAAGTCTGGTATCTAGCCCGACTCGCCGAGTCATCTCCCAGACTCGCCGAGTCCATACGTGCATTCCCATAATTTCGAGTCACAGAGCTTCTCCTTTGCTCCAAATAATAGATCTGGTCTTCTATGACTATCTGAACACGTAAAGTTGCTAACTTTATGTGTGTCTATGATGCAATGAAGCCAAAACACTACAAATTAACTATTAAGGAGGCTAATTGGGCTAGAACAAGGTCATGGCTACCAAAAGATGTCTTTCTTGAGCTCCTGGAGCTCAAGGATGTCTAGATCTACAATATGAACCGATATAACTGCTTCATCATTACAAATTTATGGTTTTTGAGCTCAAAACCAACCATTTGGGGGCAAACTAGATTTAGAAGTACAATAGCCAAGGTGAGAGCTTTATTACTAGAAAGTGATGAGGTTGAGAAGCTAATCCTGGACCAACAAGCTTCTCCTTGGACCTCCTAACTCCTTCTCCTTCTTCTTCTTCAAATCTTGCTAATTACTTCTCCAAGGCTAGATCTTGCTCCAAGAAAAGGATATGGTGGCTAGGGTTTGGGGTTCTGGACTATAGGGGCCGCAAATGAGCCATGGGGAAGAGAATAAGGTGCTTAAATAGGGTACCAAGTCATGGAATTAGGGTTTCCCAACCCAGACCAGACTCGCCGAGTCCACTTGCCGACTCGCCAATTCAGTCACTTACTGTACACCCGGATCCCGCTCCGACTCGCCGAGTTCCTCCTTGGACTCGACGAGTCGACCCTCTTTAACTTATGGTTTTCCTTTCCTTTCTTGACCTTTCTAATTTCGGGTGTTACAACTCTCCTTCACTTAAACTAAACTTCGTCCTCGAAGTTCGCTATGGTTGACTGACCTACAATCCGCCTCCAACACCCTGCCTGGTGACTCTAACCCTTTTGTCCATCACTCCAGCCACTCTCAGTGCTGGTCACTACTGCTGGTACATACTGACTTCTTCTCATTTCCATAACTTAGTGCTGAGCACCCGTCCCAACGAATGGATTAGATAATCCTTCGAGTGAAAGATTCATCCCTGCAACGGTTAAGACTCATACGAGAGCTGCGCAACAAGGTCAAACGCTCCCCTCTGAGATTATCCAACCCTGCTGTGAGAGGCGTAGTACCCTCGATCAACTTGTTGCCTCTACCATACTTCCCTTATCGTTACTACCTCTGACTGAAAATTCTGTTGCCCCTCATCCGTCTACCGGATGCACTGAGACCACCCTGGTCCAACTAATCTGCCGATACCTGGGTTACCGGACCCAAACCGGTCACTACACCCCCTCGTAGTCTCCCGGTCGCTTCAAGTGACTTCTGAAGATACTTCGACTATCTATAACTGTTCTATCCACTCTGCCACTCATACTGAATCGATGCTGCTGGAACCAGCCTGCTTATCTCCCATCTGACTACTCAACTTCCAGTAACTCTAGCCTTCCATCCTGAAAGAAGGCTACCTGCCTAATTATCCTTGCAGATCACATATACTTGGCAGAAGACTCAACTGATCCTACTGAGAGGGACTTGCCATTTCCAAATCAACCAACTATACCGTCAGCACTTGTATTCAACCACACATACTAATACTGTCCATAACACTGAAACTATCCGAAACACTAAACTGCCTACAATACTAAACTGCCTGAAACACCGAACTGGCTGAAGCACTGAACTAGCTGAAACACTGAAGTGGCTGAAACACTGAACTGGCTGAAACACTGAACTGACTGAAGCACTGAACTGGCTGAAACTCTGAACTGGCTAAAACACTGAACTGACTGAAGCACTGAACTGGCTGAAACACTGAACTGGCTGAAACACTGAACTGACGGAAGCACTGAACTGGCTAAAACACTGAACTAGCTGAAACATTGAACTGGCTGAAACACTGAACTGACTGAAGCACTGAACTGGTTGAAACACTGAACTGGCTGAAACACTGAACTGACTGAAACACTGAACTGACTGAAGCACTAAACTGGCTGAAACACTGAACTGACTGCAGCACTGACCTGGCTGAAACACTGAACTGCTATATGGCTGCTTCCAGAAATACGTCAAGACCTTCCTGGTCTCCAATCATTCGTCGGTTGTCTGCAACACCGAGTTCCAACTCAACTGTGGAGTCCAAGGACTCCTTACTTAGTCACTCCCACGACTTCTGAACGAAATCATTCTCTGGAACTAGTTTCCACTAGTCATCCTGACACTGTGGATCTAACAACCTTCCCGATCCAACCGATTGGGTCCATATGTCGAATCCTGACATCATCAGATCCAAGACTAAAATGATGGCTCCAAGACTAACGGTAGCCCTTAACATACACGAACCCAAGCGGTCCACTGCTTCCCGAATCTCATAACTGAGGTGACGATCCACTGACAAATCGCCGACTTAACCATAACTGAACCATTTAGGAAATCCGAAATCTAACCCGTGGATTCCCATATCCTCATTGCTGCACCTGAGCTAGTGGGTACTACTACTTCCCCCGCGTCCAACAATATGCTCATGCTGCCTATCAACCTGATAAAGGCCACGGCTACACCCGCGGACTTATAACTCTCTAATACTATCTGGCTGCTAGTGAATGCTATGGCTACCCCCGCAGACTTACAACACTACTATTACTATCTGACTGCTAGTGAATGCTACGGCTACCCCCGTAGACTTACAATACTCTACTACTAACTGACTGCTAGTGAATGCTACGGATACCCCTGCAGACTAACAACACTCTACTACTAACTGACTGCTAGTGAATGTTATGGCTACCCCCGCAGACTTACAACAATCTACTACTATCTGACTGCTGCTGGAAAAAATGTTGCGGCTTTCCTGCCGCTCTACCATGCTCTGTATTCTGTCTCTGCTACTGACTACTAACACGGAAGCATCTCTCGCTAATCGTTCTCAAGATCCTCATTCCGACTCACTAAATTCCTACAGGCGGTCCTCCAACTTGGATTCCCAACCAGCTACTAACCATCTCGATTACATGAACTAACTGTTGGGAAGTTCCTCAAACTCCCAATCCTGAACTCCTCAATTCTCCATCGTTGTGCTACTATCTTTTCTTCTCAGAGGCCGCGTACTAATTATGGGTCTATGTGCTCTTATCCTTGTATACTCGGAGGGTTCTCCCCCACTTGGATCTGGCTAACTCCTCACTGCTCACTGGTCGAAAGGATTCCCCAACCTTCCTTCCATTAAAAGGGGCGATCTGCTATCCGCCAACGTTTATCTCTGTTGGCGCTCCAACTAACTTTTACCAGATCCGAACCATTCTTGCTAACTAACCGAGCACCCTTCAATCCTTAATTGTACTTGTTTTAATGATTGCATCCCGAGAGCCTACTTTTAGGGTGAACATCTCTAACCCACTTCCTTACCGACCGCTAGCTACTCCACTAGAAGCTCTGAATTGTTACTACTGAGAATATAACTGATCATTACCCGACTAACACCTTCCGCAAGTAGTGAGGCACTACTGAATCTTACACATACATGCTACAGTTACTGTATCCGAAGTAACCTGCCCTAGAGGGGACGACCTCCAATTCACCATTCTAATTCCAAGGTATGAAAATGGCATATAACTTAACCATAGGAAGGTAATATAATACCCCAACACATATGCTTATTGATATCAATGCAACAACATAATAATAATATCATGAATAATAATTGACAGGAAGGTAAAAGATACGTACCCCCATCATTCAGTGCTGCTCGAATCCTTGTTGAAATCAACTGGAATACTCGGCTCCGAGCCGTAGGCACCCTTGCCTGACCCTGATGTCCGCTGGTGGTTCTTGAAGTCCCAGGGGCAGGAGCTGGCACCTGTCCTGCTGTATACAAACTCGGACAGTGGGCCTTCTTGTGGCCCCTCTGACTGCAATGGAAACATACCGGGTCAAGTCCCTGGGCGATGGTAACAATACCATCTCTGCTAAAATGGCCAATCCGGACGCACTTGAAACATCCAGCATCGCTACCACTTCTACGCCTGTACGCACCCTCGTGCGTCCTACCACACTTCCCACATTGACTGCGGCTATGATAGTCCCTCGATCTCGAATCCGACCCCTTAGGCCTCTTTCCCGAACCTGTGGCTACCTGATTCTCATTCGTTTTCCTCTTCCTTTCCGACTCCCTGCCCGTCTCTTGCTCATGCGTTACCTCGTCGACCCCATCCATCGTCTGAACTACCGCTGTCCGATCCTGGAGCTTCGCGGTCAACCTATCAGTGACCCGTCCAATGATGTTGGGTAACTCCTCGCGAATGACTAGCGAAACCTCATTAACTACTCAATCATGCAAGGATCTCTCCTGGAGACAGGGTGCCCCACTCACCCTTGTCCCTTAATGGCAAAAGCCAGAAATGGAATCCCCCTCTCTGATGGATCCCCGAACTTCATAAGAATCGGGCTCTAGACGAGCCCCAAACTTTCCTGAAACTATCCCGGCCTTAGAGGCCTAAAGATGACTATCCATGAGCTCCACAATGGCCTATCTAACCAAACCAAAAATCACTGGAGTCTGATCAATGATGTTGCGCATAATCTCTGCGGAAATGAAATCCCTCATCTGATCATTAAACTGTCCGGCTCTAGAGCCTGAGCCAGATCCCTCCCCGGCACTAAACTGCCAACTGATATCTCTCGTAACGTCACCATGCTGAAAACATATCACAATAACTGATCAATACACACTGCTGCTGAGGGACCTCTCACACCCTCTACTAGTCCCCTGGTTTTGCCTCAGCCCCTCTCGAATCAAGTACGGATCCTCTGCTTTCAGTAGTACGGGCCCATACTACCTTCCATATCTATCCGTACTTTCCTCAAGAGTTACCTCAACTCCACCAAGTCCTTTTTCTCTATTGCTAATCTTTGCTACTCTCATCCTAGACTTGCCCTAGGGAAATCTTTGACTCTACCCAAACCAGTCCTCAGCTGCTGAATGCCTCCTTGTAATGCCAATTAGCCATCACCTGAATACCATCACATGTAACGAGGCTCGGATAATCCTTCGAGTAAGGGACTCATCCCTACAACAGTTAGACTCAGACGAGAGCTGCGCAGTAGGGCCAAATCCATCCCTCTGAGATTATTCAACCCTGACCACATGTGACGTGATGTATTCACCTAACGGCTAAATCCCATTACTCAGAGTCCCACGAAGCACAAAGCAAGCAGCAGTCGGATAAAGGAAACATACTCATGCGAACTATTCTCATAACAGGAAACTGCACTAGCATACAATGCTGAACTCATACTATCAGGCATAACCTAAACAGGCTATCTTACTGCTGTCTACTCAATACTAGCATGCAATTCTCATAAGTCTGAAAAACATAAAGCAGACACATAAGGCATCCTCATAGATCCTTAGTCCTATACTAGCATGTTGTTCTACTGAAACTGGAACTGAAACTGATAATCATAAACTTGATGGGTTTTGGTCCTAAGAACATCCTATGTGCTCATACAAACCCTAATGCTTGGATCTAGGTTTCTCTATTGTACATGCAAGTTATCCAAGACTATAAACCCTAATTCTAGCATACAAGTAATCATATTAACATGAGAATAGGTTTATAATATTACCTTGATTGTTATGTAGCAATAACAATCCCAAATCTCCTTGTATTGACTTTGGAAGGCTTAGAGTCACAAGTGTCACTCCTCTAATGGTTCACAAACACCATAAGCAAGAGGATGAAGAGGAGAGAGGTTGAAGGCTGCCAAAACTGTGTGAAAATCCTAGCAAGAAGCTTAGCCACGTTTTTGGTCCTTAAGGGATCTATATATTGTGAGGCAATTAGGGTTATCTAACAAGGAAACCCTAATTTGGTTGCTTAAGCCCTAAGCAACCCATGGAGCCCTTTCCTTAAGGCCTTGGACGATTTCATATGGGCTTCCCCCATATAATTCGTCCACCTTATAATAAAAGGCAATCCATGGCCCAAATTGCAATTATCTTATAATTACAATTTCAGTCCCTTAAGTTTAATTAATCTCTTTTAGTCACAAAACTAATTACCAATTAATTATTGACTAATATTAATTAAACAATATGATTTCTCCTTTAATATATTATTCTCATAATATATTAATAAATCATATTTAATCCTTTCTCTCCATAATTCATCCTATCAAGTTGCTTTAGTGAAGGCAACCCAAAAGGACCATGCACCATCGGGTCAAGTACATACCAAAATAGTTATGGACTTAGACACTAATCCAATAGTCTCCCACTTGGAAAAGTCTAATAACTATTCTGCGTATGACTTCAGATCCTGATCTGTAATCGTAGCTTTCCAAAGCCGCTGTCAACTCTGATCATATCAGATACGCGTGTCCTTAGATAAGGGATCATATATTCCTCCATTCTAGATATCATATGAGATATGACTTCAAATCATTCTCTTTGTACTATATCTCGATTCCTGATTTATGATGACTGACTAATTGAACAAATCAAATTAGCCCTAGCTCGGCCGATCATTTACGTTTGTCATCACTAAATCATCAAGGGGCCCAAAGATATCGCTTTTATCCTACTTTGGATAAAAGGAACGGATAAACTTTGATACAATGCTTGCTTACACTCACTCACCGAATCACACACAATAATATGTTTTATAACACCAAGTTACTAGTGCGTTTACATATTATCAATATGCAACCGATTCGCAAGATACAACTCACACATCTCGGTTTCAAGAATATAAGATGTTATCGTCTCACCAATCACTCGTGATACAATTCATGGAATGATCCAAGTGAGCGTGGGTTTAATCCAATGCTCAAATCACATTCATAAGCACTCATGAACGTTGCAGCAAACATTTGCTTATGTTTAATGCTCTTTAGACAATCCACACACCAATTCACGACAGTCTTTATTCATATCTACTTCCAACATATGAACGACTGTGGTCCGTTCGAATAATTCGATTATTCTTAATAAAATCAATTATTCTGGAAGTCAAAACATGCAAATGTGACACACAAGAATAATACTAATCCCATATGGCCTCAAACCTTTGAGTATAAATAAAACGCCTTTTATTTATCACCATATTGATTAGTCATTATTTGTCGTTTCAGGTAATCAACTTCTTACTTGAATTATTACACTTGTCCCATGCTCCTAGCATGCACACAATGTTTACCTATGGTTCTTACTTTGTGAAATAGACCAAATTGAGCACATTTCCAATCATTCTCATTTCACAACTCCAAATCCTTTTTCATAAGTGTGAGAATATCAAATTCTTGTTACTCATAAAATATGCTAGATTCTAACATTCTATGCAATGATCCTTTTGTAATGTCACTGCACCAAAGTCACAAAGACTATTGCCAATGATATTACAAAGTCCTCTATCGGAGATTGTTACAAGACAATTCCTTAGATATGATGTCTCTCACTCAAAGTACATTCCTTTGAACATCCTTTGCATAAAAGTTTCTAATCTAGTCATAGATTTTCAATATCCAATTCTCAATATGGACACGTTTCCATATTTTCCATATGACAACTCATTCTTAATAGAATCTTATCTATTCGTAATGATGTCGATATGGTCCATCCAATATGGAAACATTTCCATAATTTCCACATGACAACTCATTCTTAATAGAATCTTTTCTATTCATAATAATGTCGATATGGTCCATTCAATACCATGCTTCCAACTACTCACAAGCAACCAATCCTCGTCGAACTTTGGATTGTCCTTTGATAGTTGTTTAATTATTTTAGTAAAAACCGATTCTAGTCCCTTTTCCTTCTAAATGCGCTAGACATTTGGAAAATTTTAGAATGGTCAAACATTAAAGCATTTGCAATCGATCCTATACCCGAAGCGTATGGGACACGACGCATAATGTTTTATTTGCTATGTTCTTAAAATTTGAATTGTGAAGAGGAATGCCGTAATCATAATCGAAATTTTAAGAACACACTATGTACCCTTGACTAAATTTATTAACATTTCTCAACCTAAACCTTTAGATTTGAAATGAAGCATAATATTCACTCCCTTAATTATAGCAAAACAACTATTCCTTCCTTACAACTTTGCAAAGAATGACTCTTGTTTTCTATAATTAATATTGCCAACTTGCAATACGTGCCTTAATAATCATACAATCCTAACTTTTATGCTCCCACTATCATGATGATTATTATAAGCATAACACTTATGCTCCCACTAGCTTCGACATGTATTCATAAACATCCTAACTTTCAGAAAAACAATGCTTATTGAATTTCTTAAGTTCATGTTTCTAATACTTAGTGCTTTGATAATCTTTTATCAAGGCTTCTTGAACTTATACACCTTTGCCTTAGATAGTTCATATGTGTGTGTAAACAATTGCCAAACCTCACAATTCAAATTATGGAAAGGGATACCGTAACCATAATCGAATTCGAGAATGCAATTTTAAAATCACTATCTTCTTAAAATCTTTCTTAGTGAAAGCATTTCCTCACAATCATTTTCATGAAGGAGAAAATCTTATGACACTTAGATTTAAACGGTATATTTATTCCTATCCATGTGAATTTGTCAAAACCAAAGTTTACGACAAATTCAAACTCATATGGATCGAACTTTCTTGATCTCGATTTCTTGCCTTTATGGTAGCACCGCTGCCCACCATGTCTTCCAAGTAGTTAAGCAGCTCACCTTTGTCAATGTACTTTCCATTGATCAAGGTCCTTGACTTTTATGCATTCAAATGAGAACTCATAGGAGTCACATGCATAATTAACTCGATTGGATTGGCACAGAAATAATGTCAACACGATAGGTTGTAAACCTCAACTCGTGTGCTAGTGATGATCAATAAGGTTCATTTGATTTGTTCTTGAAACCTTTCAAGACCATTAAGACTCCTACTTACTCCTTGACATATAGGATTCTCTTGTCAATAACCATTTCTTGACAAACAAATATTCAAGAGTTAGTGTAGCTTTTATCAAAACACTTCATAAATTGGTCCTAGTTGATCTTTGTCTTATCCAAGACATCACAACTTTCCACATTTGATGAATGTTATAAACCTTTCTTAATACTTTTCACTCAATGTCACAATCTTAACTTTAAGACTTGTTATTGGAACGAAGTATGATTGACTTCTTGATTTAACCATTTCTTCAATCCTTGATTTCTCTTCTTAAACATACAATTGTACTAAGACTCACTTAGAGGATCAATTGAGATATGGTTCTTAATCATTAAGACCTATCATAAGGCATAAAAGCTACTCTCCCTTCTTCTTAGAATGGAGAAACTTTTATCTTTCTGCCTACTTGATTCTGCTTATTCGTTTTGCTATTGATTTAAACTTTTTCAATCAATTCATAATTACACTTAATCTTGTAAGTATAATCATATTTACTAAACCTTTAGTGAATCATGACGAATATCATTGTTACTCTTATGGTGGACTTGATCAACACGCAACTTTGTGTGCTCGATCTCCTAGTCCTTCACTTGACACTTTGTCAATGAATTAGTCTAATTTCCAAAATATGAAATTTCTCATTCATCGTGCAACCAAGTTTCTGTCCAATTGGAACTTGGGCGATGAGAAACTCTCCCTATTTGGTAAATTCTCGACTTTCCATAAATAACATAATAAGAACCAAATCCATTATTGCTAATATTCAAACATCAATTTTTCATATACGCCATTGCAAGGATAAATAAATAATATAAAATCAAAATTTATTTTATTGCGGAAGAATTTGTCCTTACAATGCAATTCATTAAAAAACTATGCTAATACATCTTTCTTAGCAATCTAATTCTAAATTTAAGTAGTAGCTCAAGAATCTAATCTTCGAGAAATGCGATTGAAATCCATTCCTTCACGGTTAGATTCTACTCACTAATTCCCTTAAGCTTCCTTTCTTTTCTTCGATCCTACAAAACATCAATTGTAATCTTATCACATTATGTATTAAGAATCTAGAATAGAAGCTTAAAAGAGTTATTTAATGGATTTTACCTATATTAGAGCCATACGTTTCGACTCTCCCATCTCTTAGATCTCTTAGGTAAATGGGGCAGCTTCGTCTCCAATGCCCCTTCTCTTGGCAATAAAAGCAAATTTACTCTTTTGGAACATGACATGCAACTACTTCAAACATTGCCATTCTCTTATGATCAAACTTTTCGATCATAGCATGTCTTTCGTTGCCATTGTCTATATCCATAGAGGTCTTGAAGGCAGATTCACCGATCAACTTTGCTTTCCCATTGCGCCAAACCATTGCTGATTTAGCAACAATAAGCATATAGGTGAGATTTATAAGGGTCACGTCGCGGTTCATCATATAGTACTCTCTTACGAACTCACTATATGAGTTAGGAAGTGACTGAAGAACCCAATCAACAGCCATTTCCTCACAGACAACAGATCCCAACATTCTTGATCTATCAATGTGTGACTTCATCCCTAGGACGTGTGCACACACCGACTTTCCTTCTTTATGTTTACTTGCCAAAAGGGCTTGAGTGATCTTGAACTTTTCAAGCCTTCGAACTTGTGGGTTAGGGAGAATAATTGGAGGAGGAGGAGGAAGTGAAGTATGATCTCTTGTTCCTCGATCGAATCGTGGAATATCATCTTCATGTGGAATGCTTGTTCCACGGGATTTGAGAAGACCATAGTTGTCAAACTTTGACATCTACAAAACGGGAGAAAACGAATTCAAGTTAGTTGATTGATTGAGTCCTTAGTAAATCACCCAAATGAGATACTAAGGCTAGGACCCAACACAATATTCTACAACTCGGGAGAGGGATGCCGTAACCCAAATTGTAGAACATTTGAAGGTAAGTGAATGACGATTCACTAATTTCCACCACGAAAAACGAAAAAGAAATTTAAGTTTTAAATCTATGAAAACTCCTAGATCCTTTGAGATTCATTGAACTTTCAATGGCATGTTTAAATCTCGATATGCCCCTCTTGTTTGTGACTGGGATGCCGAGGATCACAAAGCGGGTGTGAATAACCATGCAAACTACATGGTGCCCTCACATGTTACAGTCACCTATTCGATGTGCCGGTAAACCACACACGCTCCACCGAACTATGACAAACATTGAGTCACCCTTCGCTACCTTTGCTTAGAACCATTTAGTGTACCGGTAAACCACACACGCTCCACTAACGTCTTTGCAAGGGCACAAAGTGTAATTTCATGGAATTGCATCAATTCACTTTTGCCTAAGTAACTAAGATTGAGAATTTTATGAAAACATTTAGTTACTTTAATAATTCATTATACTTATAATGGAAGGTTTCGTCCTATCCTATCCGTTCGGCTAACGACCCTCCACTAGTCAAGAGTGCGGTGGGTAAGAGTGGATACCCATTCAATCGCCATTTTATAGGCAATTTCCTTAAACACCGCTTGTAGACCAGCTTCGTGAATGAGACCTACTAACGGTAAGACTGACTTTTACTCATACATATATATAATGTTAGACTTTTAATGTTATATATAGTATAGGGTGTATTTTATACTTTTGAAATACTAGGTGGTCTAATTTAATAATTATACTTTAAACCAAAAACTTTATGGATTTATTAAACCTCTTTTAATTATACACCTTAATTAATTAATAAAACCATAAGGGTGTGATTTGAACTTTTTCAAAACAATACTAGAGTTTTTAGAATTTAACATTCCTAATTAAACTTTTAATCAACTTTTAAATTCCAAAACTTGAGGACAAGTTTTGAAACATTTCAAAACATTAGGGTTTAGAATTTAAATATACATCAAAATTAAACTATTTAATCAAAATTTAAATTCCAAAACTTGAGGGCAAGTTTTGAAACCTTTTTCAAAACATTAGGGTTTTAACTATTTAAATTTCAAAACAACAAAACTATTGGGTTCAAATTTAAACTATAAAACCTAAAGGGGAAAATATGAAACATTTCATAACACAAGGATCAAATAACAAATAATCTAAAATTAACATTTAATCACATAATTATCCATATTTGATTTATTTAATGATTTTTTGCAAAACAATTTACCAATTTAATCAAAATAATTAATCAATTATCACATAAGGAAACAAATATTTTATTAATTGATAAATATCTTCAATTAGATCAAGAATATAGTCAAATATATCATAAAATCGGATTTATATTGATCTAATGTGATAAGGTAACTATCCCAAAGCAAAAACAGCAAGAAATCCCGAGATATGCTCCATCTGACGAGTTGACTCGTCGAGTCAGGCTAGGACTCGTCGAGTCTGCATGGACTTGGCGAGTTCAGCTATGGACTCGGCGAGTCCAGCCTCCAGAAACCCAAAAATCGAATTTTTCAAACATATCAAGCATCAATACAATAGAAACCAGTCTAGGCTCTGATACCACTGATGGGTTTTGGTCCTAAGAACATCCTATGTGCTCATACAAACCCTAATGCTTGGATCTAGGTTTCTCTATTGTACATGCAAGTTATCCAAGACTATAAACCCTAATTCTAGCATACAAGTAATCATATTAACATGAGAATAGGTTTATAATATTACCTTGATTGTTATGTAGCAATAACAATCCCAAATCTCCTTGTATTGACTTTGGAAGGCTTAGAGTCACAAGTGTCACTCCTCTAATGGTTCACAAACACCATAAGCAAGAGGATGAAGAGGAGAGAGGTTGAAGGCTGCCAAAACTATGTGAAAATCCTAGCAAGAAGCTTAGCCACGTTTTTGGTCCTTAAGGGATCTATATATAGTGAGACAATTAGGGTTATCTAACAAGGAAACCCTAATTTGGTTGCTTAAGCCCTAAGCAACCCATGGAGCCCTTTCCTTAAGGCCTTGGACGATTTCATATGGGCTTCCCCCATATAATTCGTCCACCTTATAATAAAAGGCAATCCATGGCCCAAATTGCAATTATCTTATAATTACAATTTCAGTCCCTTAAGTTTAATTAATCTCTTTTAGTCACAAAACTAATTACCAATTAATTATTGACTAATATTAATTAAACAATATGATTTCTCCTTTAATATATTATTCTCATAATATATTAATAAATCATATTTAATCCTATCTCTCCATAATTCATCCTATCAAGTTGCTTTGGTGAAGGCGGACCATGCACCATCGGGTCAAGTACATACCAAAATAGTTATGGACTTAGACACTAATCCAACAGTATTCACCTAACGGCTAACTCCCATTACTCAGAGTCCCACGAAGCACAAAGCAAGCAGCAGTCGGATAAAGGAAACATACTCATGTGAACTATTCTCATAACAGGAAACTGCACTAGCATACAATGATGAACTCATACTATCAGACATAACCTAAACAGGCTATCCTACTGCTGTCTACTCAATACTGGCATGCAATTCTCATAAGTCTGAAACACATAAAGCAGGCACATAAGGCATCCTCCTAGATCCTTAGTCCTATACTAGCATGCTGTTCTACTAAAACTGGAACTAAACTGAAACTGAAACTGATAATCATAAACTTGTATGGGTAATTTGGGAGTACTTACTTGAGCTCGGCTGATTGCATGCACCACACCCTTTTTCTCTTTTCAAGTTATTTTCTTTCTAAATATTCTTTTAGCTTTTTCTAAAACTCTTTTCTTTCTCAAACTCCTTTTTACCAAAAATTCCTTTTGAAAATGTTTTTCTTTTGAAAACCTTTCACCGTTTCCTTAGTTTGAGTCAAGACACACTCTCAAGTATGTCCGAATCCCTCAAACTAAGGCTCTGATACCAACTTGTAACTACCCAAAAATCACAACTAAAAATTTCTTTTAAAAACATTAATAAAACCATATTTAATAAAACCGCATCATAAGTTATAACATAATTTCCGAGTATTAATCCAAAACATAATCTTATTATCAGAGTAAACATTCCCAGGCTAACTGACTATGGTGTGTGCACTGCAACCTCTCCGAGCTCCTCTTTTGAAAACTGAGTACCTGAAACCAAAAATGAAACCGTAAGTACGAAGCTTAGTGAGCTCCCCCAAACTACCACATACCATACAATAACATATAAAGCACATATTGGGCCTTGCCCACTGCATGAGACCGAGGTCCGGACTAACTGGGGCCTTGCCCCTACATCGGACCAAAGTCCGGAAACTGACTGGGACCTTGTCCCCTGCATCTGATCGAAGTCCGGACTAACTGGGGCCTTGCCCCTGCATCAGACCGAAGTCCAGAAACTAACTGAACATAACATAATATAAACATATCAACTAGCATGAACACACATATACTGCATACTGCATCGGGTCGTGGCCCGGAACATAACACATAAATCCTGTTTAAGCCACGAAGGCATCAAACATACTGACTACTGCATCGGACCGAAGTCCGGAAACTACTGCTAGATAAACGGGCCGGCATTGTGGCCTTAGACTCGTTCCTACTGGAAGGAAACTCACCTGAACTGCTGAGCTCTTCTGATAACCCTCTGGCTGCTTACCGACAACCCTCTGAGCAACTGCTCCTCTAGCTCTCCGAGCTACCAATATCAATATGACACTGTGTCTGACAGTCCTCCAAAAGTCAACTTAGTCAACTATGGTCAAAGTCAAAGTCCTGGTCACAGTCAACCTTCCAGGTTGACCCTACTCGCCGAGTCAGCCTACTGACTCGCCGCGTTCATAAGCTCAGAAGCCCCCTTTCATTCGCGACTCGACTCGCCGAGTCTACTGATTTCCGAGTTCTGACCTATCCAACTCACTGGGTCCCCACTCAACTTACTGATCCGAGTCTTAACTCGAAGGGTTTGGGGTTTCGCGACTTGACTCGCCGAGTCCAAGGCAATCTTCAACAGACTCGCCGAGTTGTTCTTCAACCTCGTCGAGTTCCTGCCCATCTTCATACAACTCGCCGAGTCTACCCATGCGACTCGCCGAGTTACGCCGAGTTACTATGCGACTCAAGTCTGATATCTAGCCTGACTCGCCGAGTCATCTCCCAGACTCGCCGAGTCCATACGTGCATTCCCATAATTTCGAGTCACAGAGCTTCTCCTTTGCTCCAAACAATAGATCTGGTCTTCTAAGACTATCTGAACACGTAAAGTTGCTAACTTTACGTGTGTCTATGATGCAATGAAGCCAAAACACTACAAATTAACTATTAAAAAGGCTAATTGGGCTAGAACAAGGTCATGGCTACCAAAAGATGTCTTTCTTGAGCTCCTGGAGCTCAAGGATGTCTAGATCTACAATATGAACCAATATAATTGCTTCATCATTACGAATTTATGGTTTTTAAGCTCAAAACCATCCATTTGGGGGCAAACTAGATCTAGAAGTACAATAGCCAAGGTGAGAGCTTTATTACAAGAAAGTGATGAGGTTGAGAAGCTAATCCTGGACCAACAAGCTTTCCTTGGACCTCCCAACTCCTTCTTCTTCTTTTTCTTCTTCTTCAAAGCTTGCTAATTACTTCTCCAAGGCTAGATCTTGCTCCAAGAAAAGGATATGGTGGCTAGGGTTTGGGGTTCTGGACTATAGGGGCCGCAAATGTGCCATGGGGAAGAGAATAAGGTGCTTAAATAGGGTACCAAGTCATGAAATTAGGGTTTCCCAACCCAGACCAGACTCGCCGAGTCGGTCACTTACTTTACACCCGGATCCCGCTCCAACTCGCCGATTTCCTCGCTGGACTCGACGAGTCGACCCTCTTTAACTTATGGTTTTCCTTTCCTTTCTTGACCTTTCTAATTTCGGGTGTTACATACGCGATTTTAAAAGAAGGTTTCGTTTGCAAAAAAATGTTTCTGTTCGGATAACCAACGCGTTGGAAAGCAGGTGTTGTTTCTTTAAAATATAGCTTTTACATAATTTAAATACATTGTTTCTTTCAAATATAGCTATTACATATTAAATATACGTTTAGGTATGAATTTTTTTAAAATGAGATATGATACTAGAGGTAAGCAAGGATTCACAAGGTTGCAGAAATGTGATGCCGCAATTAAGCTTATGGAAATGGGAGAGTTGTCTAATTCGACTGACCATTATATGAGAATGTCTTAGAGAACTGCAAGAGAAAATTTATATGGATTGGCGAGGGGTGTTGTCGAAATCTTCGGTGAAGTTTGTTTGTGCAAACCTTCGTTAAATTATATACAACAACTATATGTGGCGCATGAAGAAAGACATGGTTTTCCGGGTATGCTTAGAAGAATTGATTGCACACACTGGAACTGGAGAAATTGTCCTGTGGCGTTGAAAGGCTAGTACGCAAGTGATCATCATGGAACGCCTTTGTTGGTATTAGAGGTTGTTGCGTCCTAATATTTATGGATTAGGCATGCTTTTTTCGGGGTTGCGGGTTCAAACAATGACGTGAACGTTATTGATCAATCACCAATATTCGACGATATTTTGTTAGGGAAGGCACTGGATACTCATTTCACAGTGAATAGAAATGAATATAAGTTTGAGTATTACCTTACGGATAGAATATATCCAACATATTCCACATTCGTAAAGGTGTTTCGACACCCAGTAACACCAAGAGACAAAATTTTCAAGAGAAAACAAGAAGGAGTACATAAGGATGTGCAACGTGCTTTTGGAGTTCTGAAGTCGAAATGACATATAGTTGAACATGCGACACGACCATATCAGTTAGAAATTCTACAATATATTATGTATGCATGTATCATAATGCATAAGATGATGGTTGAAGATAAAAGACGAAACATTGCAGAGTATTCGGCTTCGAATCCCAGACACACAGACAATTTCAACACGGGATAGTGGAATATGTACATATGGTCGTAGAGATTCAAGACGCACGACAACACATGCAACTTCGAGAAGATTTGGTTGATTTTATGTACGATGAAAATGAAAGTGAATAAATTAGGGGCAAAAGGTAATTTTTTTTAAATGTGATGTTTTTGTAATGTTTTTTAAATATTATGTTTAATTAAATAAATAGGTTTTATCTAAATAACATGTTTTAATTAACCTTTTTTTTTAAATTAAAAATTAAGTCGAAAAAAAAGGAAAAAGAAATGATGACATGAAGTGTTATAATTACTTGCCTATTTTCTCCATTTGGTGTTATAATACCTTATTGACATGTCGTGACAACTTTTGGGTATGATTACATCCTTTAACTAGTTGCCCACACCCACTAGTCTTAGAGATTTATTATTATTATTATTATTATTATTATTATTATTATTATTATTATTATTATTATTATTATTAAAGAAATAAATCTTAGGAATAGTAAATTTGCTATATTTTTGGCAACTTTGCTCCTCATTCTTTGGCCATTTTGACACTTTTGGTCCTTACAATCAATAATTTTACACTTTTTAGGAACCTTTTAATATTTAAAGTTTGGTCACAAAACTTTAATGGTTTGACAACTTTGATCCCTTTTTGAAAAAGTTGCTAATTCCTACCCCTTTAATTCTTTAGCCATTTTGACATTTATGGTCCTTGCAGTCAAAACTTTTACATTTTTTCCTAAAAACATGAAAAAAAAGGTCCATGGCAAAGCCCGGGCTTTTCATCCTTGTACTTTCTATGTCTGTCATATTTATTGATTCGGAAACAACATTGAAAGCTTCTGACCCCGCGTAGCGGGGGTAACTTTTCTAGTTATTATTATTATTATTACTACTACTACTACACAAATGAATAACATATGATTCATGCGGTTTGTGGTAGTCTATGCTCTTGATCTCTTATTATTATTATTATTATTATTATTATTATTATTATTATTATTATTATTTCACGAATGGTCTATGTGGTTTGTGGATTCTGGTAGTTTATGTAATTCTCGTAGTAGTAGTAATAATAATAATAATAATAATAATAATAATAATAATAATAATAATAATGAAATTTATATTCTAACAATAATTATTATTATGTAATAATAATAATAATAATAATAATAATAATAATAATAATAATAAGACAATAAAATACAATAAAATGATAAAGAAAAATCAAATCAATAGGGATATGGTAAGTAATAAGAAGGTATAATAAGTAAAATTAATTAAATATGAAAAATTAAAAAAAAAGATTTGATGGAATCCTAATTGATTTCAACAGTGTTAAAACTACGCAATAAATATACCCATAGTATTATCCATATTTATACTTTTAGTTTATTATATTATTATTTTTATAAATTATTTTAGATTTATTTTATTTTATTATTTTTATTAAAAGATAAACATATAGTTGATAACTTATGCAGTATAAAAGTAATAGTGTATGAATAAGCCTTGTTTTCTCAAAAAAGAAAACGTTTAAAAATACTTTATACAGATAAAGAATGTTCTAAGTTTATATAAAATTAGTGAAGCTTCCACATGTTGCAGGAGTTGGAAGCCATCAGTTGATTGCAAACGAACCACATTCCTTATTTTTTTTCCCTTAAATAAAGATTAGACAAGATCGTGGAAGTAATGATCAGTTTTGGCACGATGAGTGAGATTCTGCATATGCAGTAGGATTCAAACGAAATTTATCCGAACAGTGAGACCCGAGAAGATTACTACATCTATACACAAATAACACCTCTACCGCTTTCACCCTTGCCATCAAACACCACCGTATCACCAGAGAAGACACCAAACGAAATTACAACTGCAACAAACAAAGGCAAAATAAAGCCCAATAACAAAATGCAAAATCTCATCCTGATTGTAGACTAAAAACCTATTTGTACATACAACATTCTAAAACAAATCATACATAGACAATAAACAAACAGAGTAAAAGAAGTCCCAAAAAACAAACATGACAACAAAGTAACCGAAATTATTCCACCGTCCAACTCTTAGAAGACAACTCAAGATTCAATGAAATTTCAACTTGATGTTCCTTTGTGTGCAGGAATAGAAATTATTCCACATTTCAACTCTTGCCCATCCAAATTATGATTTTTTAGGACAACATGTATCATTGATCAAATAGAGGGATTGAATCTATAACCATGAACCATATTATAGGAATGAAAATGCCAATGTGCAGGAATAGAAAGAAGGAAAAATAGATAAAACCCTTCAAAGTGATAGGCCTAGAAATTCCTCACATATGAATGATAGGCTCTTCTACCCTTTGTCTTTATTCTCATTTTCTTGCAATGTAGATGACAGTATTTGAATCTTCTGACTTGGGCACCACTTCTGGATCATTTTGAAGCCATGTGTGTTGCGGTTACAAGGTCTAAAGGTGAAGGAAGTTACAAAATGTTCAAATTAATATTGACTACCCTATCAAAGGTATGAAAAGGAAATCAGAAATGAAGTGTTGAATCAATCTTTCAAGAACCCGAGTCAAAAGAATAGGTAATAGAACATATGCTTACTTGGAAAATCCATAAATAAAATAAAAGTTATTTATATTTAGGACTGTCTGGAAATGTTTCACACCCCCAAACTAAAACGGCTGAAACGTTCGGGGGTGGAGGATGTCATGTAAAGTATCACAACAATTGCATCATAGTAATCAAAGTAAACACAAGCATTACATTAAATAAGTAAAATATTTACATATGTTTGATTCATATTTATATACATCAAAAGTAGCAAAATATAAAGACGTGACTCTAAATGCTCCATCTTCTCAAAAGCCGCAAGAGTACCTGTCTAATGATTTTTTGAGAATACAAGCGGTTTTGAAAAGAGTATCAACATTAAAGCTGGTGAGTTCATAAGCATGTTTTTGAATGTAAACCTGTCTTTGAATCTGTAAAAGAATACTTGTATGATTTCCAAGAAAATCCAATATTTTCTAACATATGTGTTTGTTACTGTGTTCCAAAAGGTATTAGTTCGAACGTCTGGTTACCACCAGTTGTATTTCATAACTGTGTTTTGAATGAGACCTTTTGTAGGAAATCCCTAGCTACCACCAGTAATGTATAAAATGTTCTGTTTTGAAAACCCTGGTTACCACCACTAATATATATTAGTTTTATTACTTAAAATAAAACTATGTAGTGTATCCCTAGAATCCTCCAGTTGTAGTAGGTAGTAGTTCTATTAATGAAAATAAAAACTAATGAAGAATGAATTCCCGTAAACAAAGGTTAGTTTATACTATTGTGTTTCATATAACCATGCTTGATATGACTGAGGACCTCTGCGACATTCTTCAGGCGTTGGACGGTATGATATTTGTCACCCCATGTAGTTAGCAGTTCAGGTGTGGGATTGTCAGTCCCGAATAGATCTATTCATAAATCTCACGCTCTCCCTCCAGGAGACTCTAGTTACACTAAATGAGAAGATTTAACTTGTATCTCGAAGGGTACAATTGAATAGTTGTTTCACAATCCTGTATTAGCAAGTTTACGTGTAATTCTGTATTATTCTATTGTATTTGAATCCGTTTGTATACTTTGTAGAGTAATAATTATACAAAAATAACTATTTAGTAATGTATTCTTGTTACCCGATAAAAATCATTGAATATCATAAACTAAGTCAGTCACAATTTATATGTCTGTAACTGTAAAACTATGTATTGAAATCCCAAACTATACCTATTATAGTTTGCATGTATGTTAGGCACTTGGTTTGTGTAATGATCGGAAAACTATGCAATTATACTTGTATGTTGAAAATGTCCCTTATGCTCTGCATGTTACAAAAGGGATAAAATATCTAAATATTTTATAAAAACGTGGAAATCGTATGGTTGTATCAATTGCATTGGTATTAAACGTGTTGAAATCATTTTGTATAAATTCACAAAATCATTTATGTTTGGCTTGTATTCCCCCTGAAAATGTTAAAATAGTAAAAGCATAGGGGTATGAACTCACAGTTAGTTGCATGAAAGTGTCGGACAACGAAACTGGAAATGAAGACTCTCGAGTTGATATACGCAACACCTTAACGGGATCCTAATAATAATTAAATATATATACACATATTATTAGTGAAACCATTAATTATAGTGTTGGAAAAAACACTTGCTTTTGGTTTAGAAATGTTACCAGGACTCAATTGAATCGGAAAAAGCGGGTTTTCAGCCAAGTTCACGACTTGGGAAGGTTTGCGGCCGTGAAGGGGATTATGGCAGTGAACTGTTCTCGACCATGATCTAATCTCAACTGTGAATGATTTACTGCCATTGAAGAGTTCACGGTCTTTGAAGGTTTGAAGGGTTCACAACATGTTCTTGGTGAAATAAGAAGATTTGAAGGGTTCACGGCCGGGAACTCAAGAACAGCAACACTTGATTTGATGAAAAACTGATGTTTTGATGCTCCAAAACGAGTTCCAAGGTGGATAGAGTGATAGATGAAGAGAAATCTTGTGTTTGCGGGTGATGATTTTTAGAGAGATAAAAGGTGTTCATAGCCAGAAAAGTGTAAATAAGGGTAGGGGTCATGTATATATAGGGGGGGTTCATGGTCGGTGGTGAGGTCCATGAGCCATGAATGGGTTTACGGCTGTGATCGGGTTCACGACCGTGAACACTAGTCAGGCGCAAACTGTTGATTTTAGAAGGAAATTCGGGTTACGCGATTTTGGTTCCGAATCTTATATAAAATTTAATTATATATAACTTAAATGATTTTCCAAACCATAAGAATTAGACGAAACTAAATAAAATTCAAAATTTATTTAATGGAATCGGGCTAATGTTAACGGAAAAAGGTTCAGGTTGTCACATCATCCCCCGATAGAGGGAATTTCGTCCCAAAATTCAAACATAGAATACAAATCATGGACTCGGAAAAAGATGCGGATATTTATGTTTCATCTGATCTTCGCGCTCCCAAGTGAATTCAGGTCCCCGCTTGGCATTCCAGCGGACCTTTACTATCGGTATGCGACTTTGTTTCGTTCGTTTGACTTCCCGATCCATGATTTCAAGTGGTTCTTCCACGGAATTAAGGTTCTCGTTGATCTCGATCTCATCAAGAGGGATCACAAGAGTTTCGTCGAATAGACACTTTTTAAGGTTCGACACGTGGAAGACGGGATGAATGTTGCTAAGTTCTTGGGGTAAACGAAGTTTGTAAGCTACGGGACCAATCCTTGCAAGGATCTCGAATGGCCCTATGTATCTCGGATTCAAATTTCCATGTTTTCCAAAGCATATCATGCCTTTCCAGGGTAAGACCTTTAACAAAATGCGGTCACCAACCTGGAACTGCAAAGGTTTTCATCTTTTATCGGTGTAGCTCTTTTGTCTATCTCTTGAAGCTTTTAATCGTTCTCGAATTTGTACGATCTTTTCTGTGGTTTCACGGACGATATTTGGGCCTGTGAGAGTACTGTTGGGGACTTGACCCCTAGATAGCTGCATGTCACCCACCTCATCCCAGCACATAGGGGATCTGCAGTTACGGCCATAAAGGGCTTCAAACGACACAACCTTGATACTAGTATGATAGCTGTTGTTGTAGGAAAACTCGACCAAGGGTAAATGGGTGTCCCATGACTTGCCAAAGTGTATAACACATGCTCTCAACATGCCTTCCAAGGTATGAATGGTTTTGTCACTCTGGCCATCGGTTTGTGGATGATAAGTTGTGCTCATATCCAACTTAGTTCCAAGAGTCTTCTGCAATGACTGCCAAAATCTCGAGGTGAAACTGCTATCCTGATCGGAGATAATGGACACAGGCACACCATGCAAATGAACTATCTCTAGGATGTAGATTCGTGTTAGTCTTTCCATCTTGAATGTTTCATTGATTGGCAGGAAGTGGGCGGATTTAGTCAATCTGTCGACAATTACCTAGATGGTATCGTACCCACTCGAAGACTTGGGCAACTTAGTGATAAAATTCATCGCAATACTTTACCACTTCCACTCAGGTATTTCTGGCTGTTGAAGTAGACCTGAGGGCTTTTGATATTCCACCTTTACCTTGGCGCATGTTAGACACTTGCCCACGAAGGTAGCGATCTCCAATTTCATGTTTGGCCACCAATAGAGCTTTTTGAGATCCAGATACATCTTATCCAAACCTGGGTGAATTGAGTGCCTAGAATTGTGAGCTTTGTTCATGACAACCTCCCTGTAACCACCAAACTTTGGGGTCCAGATCCGGTTCATGAAATAGTAAACTCTGTCTCCCTTGTTCTTTAAGTTCTTCTCCATTCCCCTCAAAGCTTCATCCATCATGTTCTCTGGTTTTAAGGCTTCCAGCTAAGCCTCTCTGATTTGTGCGGACTGATAGGAATGGACGGTCATTGTAAGTGCCTTCACTCTACGACCTGAATACTCTTTCCGGCTAAGGGAATCTACTACCACATTGGCCTTGCTGGGATGATAGCATATTTCGCACTCATAATCACTGAGTAGCTCTACCCATAGCCGTTGCCTCATGTTCAACTCTTTCTGATCGAAAATGTGTTGTAGGCTCCTATGGTCGGTGATGACAATACACTTGGTTCCGCAGAGATAGTGTCTCCATAACTTTAATGCGAAGACCACTGCTCTGAAATCCAGGTCGTGAGTTTTATAATTAACTTCGTGTGCATTGAGCTGTCTCGAGGCATAAGCAATGACTTTCCCCCGCTGCATGAGCACACAACCTAAGCCTTTGTTGGACGTATCGTAGTAAACAACAAAGTCCTCTGTCCCTTCAGGCAGAGACAGGATAGGTGCGTTGCATAGGGCCTGCTTCATTGTTTGGAACACAATGTCTTGACTTTCTCCATAACTAAAGGCTACACCTTTCTGAGTCAGGGTGGTTAGAGGCTTAGCAATCCTAGAGAAATTCTGGATAAACCTGCGATAGTAGCCAGCGAGACCCAAGAATTGACGGATTTCTGTGGGTGTCATTGGTGATGAACATTTCTCAATCGCCTTGATTTTAGAAGGGTCTACGTGTATGTCTTTCTCGCTAACCGTGTGACCGAGGAAAGTTACTTTTCTGATCCAGAATTCACACTTAGAGAATTTTGCATACACTTTCTCCGCCCTTAAAGTTTCTAGTACTAGCCTCAAGTGCTGTCTGTGATCTTCCTCACTCCGAGAGTAGACAAGTATATCATCAATGAATACTATCACGAACTTTTCTTGGAAGGGTCGGCACACCCGATTCATCAGATCCATGAATACCGCCGGTGCGTTGGTTAGACCAAATGGCATCACTACAAACTCGTAGTGACCATATCGAGTCTGAAATGTTGTCTTAGGAACATCACTTTCATGGACTTGCAATTGATGGTACCCTGATCTTTGGTCTATCTTTGATAAGTAACCAACTCCTTGGAGTTGATCGAAGAGGTCGTCGATTCTGGGTAGGAGATAACGATTTTTGATAGTAAGCTTCTTCAGTTCACGATAATCTATGCACATCTGAAAGGATCCATCATTCTTTTTCACAAATAAGACCGGGGCTCCCTAGGGTGAGGAACTCGGTCTGATGAATCCCTTGTTGAGTAGTTCATTAGGCTGGCTGGATAACTCTTGCATTTCTGCCGGCGCTAGACGGTAAGGGGATTTGGCTATGGGGGTAGCTCCGGGAAATAAGTCGATTTGGAACTTGTCTTGGTGCTCGGGAGGGATTTCGGGAAGATCTTAAGGGACGACATCAGTAAGTTGCAGACTTCGGGGATGCTCTCGAGGTCTCTAACTTCCTGTTTCTTGTTAATTACATGGGCTAGGAATGCATGGCACTCCTTTCATATATATTTCTGGGATTTGATGCACAAAATGATACGAAGACTTGAGCTGAGTTTATCACCATAGATAAGGAGGGTTTCTCTTGATGGCAGATTGAGGCGAATGGATTTTTCATAACAAAGGATATCAGCATGATTGGGGCTCAGCCAATCCATGCCAATGACAACATCGAAGCTTTTTATGGAAATTGGCATAAGGTTGATTGGAAAAGAATGATCGTTTAAGGTAAGGGTACAGCCTATGAATACGTCGTTAGTGCTCTCTTTCTTTCCGTTAGCCATCTCAACGGTGAATGTTTCGGTTAATGGTTGGGATTTATTTTTGAGTAGATGCTTAAATACATGACTAACAAAACTTAACTCTGCACCAGAATTGAAAACAATGCATGCATAAGAGTTGTCGAGGAGGAACGTACCCGTAACTACGGTGGGACCAACAACTGCCTCCTCCTGGCCTATGGCTAGAACAATTCCTGTGTTGCCCGTTGTTGCTTTTGGGAAATTTCTCTTGAAGTGACCGGTGTCCCCACAACCATAGCAGGCTTGACCAATACCCGCTCTAGGAGCCTGATTGGTCGGTTGGACTTGCGTCTTGCAAAAACGAGTTGTGTACCCCTTCTTGCCACAATTATCGCTTAACATTTCATGGCATAGCCCATGATGGTGGAATTTACACTTTTCACACCGTGGGAGGTTTCTAGCATATCTATTTCCTGGTGCTGGAGGTGTAGGGGCAACGACAGGAGTAGTAGCGGCATACACAACCACTACTTGTTGTTTCTTGGAGGGCTCATGCAGAGGTTTTCCCTTGCGTTTGTTCCAAAAAATTTTGTTCTCACTATTCTCCTTTGGTGGTTCGGGAGTGGCTGCCACAGCTCCATGATTAACCCGTGATCTATCAGGGCCTACGCTAGACACTTAGTGCTGTCAAACGTGAGAGGTTTTGCGGCTAAGACATTTCCTTGAGTTGGGGGTGTCAATCCCCATATGTATCTCTCAGTTTTCTTGCTTCCCGGGGTGACCATCCCGGGACATAGAAGAGCCAGATTACAGAACCTAGTTGTGTACGCAACAATTTTCAGAACCCTTCATCTTCAGGTTACAGAGCTCGTGCTCCAATTTTTTCATCTCACCCCATGGGCAATACTCTGCAAGCATTAACTCTTTCAAACTCTCCCAACCCATGGCATTGGCTACCGACATAGTTAAGGATTTAACTCGGCTATTCCACCAAGTCAGAGCTCTATCGGTGAAGGTGCAGGCGGCGAACATCACCTTGCTTGCCTCGAGGCACACACAGATCTCGAAGATTGATTCGATCTTCTCGAACAAACGAGTTAGAGCAATGACACCTCCATTGCCGTTAAAGTACTTGGGCTTTGCATTCATGAAATATTTGTAGGAACACTCCTTCTGGTGTCCCTGACCGCCATCAAGGTTAAGGGGATGGGTACCACTTCTGGATCTGCTAGAGCTGCCAGAATTAATCTGCGACATCGCGGTAGCCACAACGGCTGTAACTGCTTCCTGGAACATGGCAGGATCGAATTGAGGAGGTGGTGGTGTTGGATTAGATGTCTAAGCCCATAACTATTATGGGTATGTACTCGACTCGAGAGTATCTTGGTCCATTTGGGTTGCATGGCATCGGAACAATTGGATAGACAAGTGAGAAAAGGTTATTTGGTGATTTATATTAATATATTATAAGTTCTAATATATTAATATGAAATCATATTATTTGATTAGTATTGATCAAGAATTAATTTGGAATTAATTTTGTGATCAAAAGAGACTAATTAAATATATGGGGATTGATTATGTAAATCATTTATTCTTATATATGTTGGCTTGTGATCCATTGTCCTTCATGTTGGGCTTAACCGATGTGGTAACCCATGGACATTCCATGGAGGTTAAAACCCATGGATCATGAAGGAAATGGAAAGTCACGCACATTAGGGTTTACATGGTGTAACCCTAATTAGCCACATTATATAATGTATCACATGGTTCATGAAATGGCACTAGTAGATACATAAAGAGAGGGAAAGTGCTGATTTCATAGGGAGAACCAAAGTAACCTGCTTCTTAAGTTATTCCATTTTGTTGGTGGTGTTGTGTGATTCCATTTGAGGCTTCCACACTATTGGGGCTAAGCTCTTAAAGGTTCAAGAGTTCAAGCTCTATCAAAATGTATGTTGTCTAACTTGACTTTTGCAGTATAGTTGCTCTATAATATGCTAGTTAGGATGATGCTTTGGAATTTTGTATATTTGCATGTATAATAGTGAAAACATAGATCCAAGGCACATAGGGTTGAATTAGAATGCTCAAAACCCTTCAGTGGTATCATAGTCTAGGCTTGGTTTGCAATTATACATGATGCAATTTCTGAAAAAATCGAAAAATTGGCTTTCTAGACAGTGGACTCGCCGAGTCCAAGGCAAAATCTGACCAACTAGCCGAGTTTGTTCATACACTCGACGAGTTGAGGGCTTAGAGTCCAACTTTTCGACTTTTAAGGTTGTAATTGGACTAGAATCATTACCGTAAGTTGTTTTTGAACTTGATGCGACCTGGCTCCGAACCACTTGTTGAGAGTAGAATTCGTCGATCCTTAAGCCTGAGAGGTCACACAAGGAAGAAAACACGTCAGCCGCTCTCCGGGATGAGGTCCCGGAAAGACCCTCCGACGGTCAAGTTGGTATGTAGAAGGTTGGAGTATGGAGGTATAAGACTGGAGAAGAGAGGACTTACCCTGCCGAGGCCAGGGCGAGGCCCCTTTTATAGTGGAGATCTTCCTTGGTCCGTACTGGAGACTGATCCTGCACTCCTGACTTGATCTGTCATTCTTATTGGGGAGTCCTGATCCACATTCGTGCTCAGTCAGGTGATTAGTCCAGGTGATTGTGCTCTGTCCGGGTGTTTTGTCGCCTGGAGCCGTCGTTGCTAGGCTGTAGCTTAAAGACAATATTTTGGCGAGGGCGAGCCTTCTGTGCGATCGCATCGGGAGTCTGGGGTCGCCGAGTTGGCTCCCACTGGAGACGCCTTGTTGAGGCTCGCCTATCTCGGGCCCACTCTAAGGGGCACTTCATCAAGTCCCCTAGTCCAATAGTCATAGTATATGCTGTCTAGCTATGATGTTCTAGACTTAGTTGCTGGTAGACGCATCATTATTCCATTTGATTGTCACTTCATTTCTAGCAATGTGACATTTCGACGTACGTGCGGCGGTTACATCAACATCATGTGTCAAATATTTTCGCAGGCCTCACCCTTTTTTTTTCCTTTTATTGCTCTTCAAACGGTTTTCTCTTTCATTTACCACCTGGCCTTTTCATCCTCCCCTTTCCTTTTTCTCTCTATTTTCCGCCATGGCTATCGCTCAAGGTTCAACCCCTAGTTCTTCTGAGTCCGTCACACTCGAAGAAACGTATGGTCTTACTCTGGCCGACGGGGTGGAATTTCCTGTCGCCGCTCTTTGATTACTCGTCCTCCTCCCGTGAAGGTGGGTGTTTACCTGAAGACTTTTGACGTTGGTCTTCGTCTCCCATTGACCGATTTTCAGGAGGAAATACTCCGTCGCTGTGGGTGTAGCTTGCAGATGCTGACTCCTGGTGCTGTTCACAAGGTGATAGCTTTCGAAATGATATGTCGTGCTAATGACATCTTGCCCGATTACTTCATATTCAAGTACTTCTTCCAGTTTGCTGAAACTAATGACAAGTATACTTTCTCCGCCCGTCGGGGGGTGGGGGGGCATAACCTTGTTATTGACAGTAAGCCTCCTAAGAATTGGCAAGACCAGTGGTTATGGGTTAACCGGGAGTTACTTGGCAGTGAGCATCCTCGGGCGGCGATGCCTTCGGACACTATTCCCAAGCTGTTCCCTCATAACCAAGTGACTGCAGATCTCCTGTGTTCTCTTTAGGTGGATGTTGACAAGATGTCGGAGGTGATTCTCGTTGGTGTTGGAATGAGCCCTAGTTGGCGCTCTCGGGGGGAGATGCCCGTGTTCTACACTATCTCAAAAGGTGTGTTGTTCTCGCTTTCCTTTCTTGTACTTCCTTTCTCCTTCTCTCGTCCTCCCCTCCCCCCTTTTTTCATGGATGTTTTGTTCAACAGGTGTTGAGTGCTCCGTCTCCATGGATTTTGTGCTACGAGGTCGCTACCAGGGGAAGCTGGAGCACCACGTGGTGCCTCTATATGAGACTTGACCCCCTCGACGCTTGTCTGCTGTTATCCCAGTGTCCCCCCAGCCTGTGGGTAGTTCGACTGCGTCGGGGAGCTGTCCGGGTTCGCACACTGTTGTTACTCCTATGACTGAATCTCCTGTCCCTACTGGATCAGCTGTTGATGTCATGGTGGATAGTAAGGTTGAGATAGTAACCAGCACTCGCCCGATTGCTGGGAAGAGGAAAGTCGTGCAGGCGATGAGCGGCCCAGTGCCCGAGAGTGGTTCAAGGCCTATTGGATGGCGAGTGATGCAGCGTCGTGGCCTCATGCGCTTGTTATCTTCTTCCCCCTCCGATCCGGGGGATGTGTTGGTAATTGTAACACTAGCCAAAATAGGTCAATAACAATCACATGTGATTATGCTAATCATGTAATGTGATAAATGTACTATGTATTTCATGATAAATTCTAATACAAATATGAACTTTCTTTATGATACAACTCAAAATATACGTCCATACAATTCCAAAAATATAGAGAACATCTGAATCTGACTTCGCATGAAGAAGTTATGATAAACCGAACACTATAAATCTCTATAGTAAGAGGAATTTAAAAAATACTTAGAATTAGCTATTAAAATCTAAAATAGAGTTGTAGTGCTTGTAAATACCTACGCGTGCATATAAAGAACGTCAAAAACGGAGTTCGTATGTGAAAGTTACGACCTTCCGAAGATTCAGCTGTCAGAAACCCTAATCTGACTGAGCTCACAACGTGAGCACAAGACTCACGACGTGAGAAGTCATTTATCCATATCTCGGAATCTAGAAGGTGTGTGACGAGGCTGCGAGGGGATAAGATCCAAACTCACGATGTGAGCAAAGATATCTCACGACGTGAGGAGTCACATGGCCACTTTCCGAAGCTAGGGACGCAAATGGCAAGCCTACGGGATGAACATGCAGGACTCACGACGTGAGAAAGGATATCTCACGACGTGAGGTTCTAAAATTCTTACTATAAATAGCAGGTCCGACTTCAGCCATTCTTACACCTAAACTTCTTCTCTTTCTCTCCTTTGCTGAGGCCCTCTTGCATCCCGAGCCCCGTCGACCTTATACACTGACCGTTTCTGCTTAGATTACATAAAATCACGCTGCCAGGGTGAGTTTCACAACCCCACTTTCTAATATTTTCGGGGGAAAAAGCATGCTAAAAATCGTATATACGTTACTATTATGTCTATATGATAGTATATTAGTTTCAACATAGATAGTTATAATAACCGAGATTTAGTTGTTCTAAATATAATATTTTAAATATATACAACTATTATCAACCTGTCGGCATGTTATTTTACTAATGCAGATCTTAAGTTATGCTTAGGATTCTATATATATGTTATGTGTGATATAGTTCCAAAGCCATATTCGGAAGTTCTATATGTTAAGTTATAAAGTATGTTGCTATTATTGGTTTTATGTCAAGATAAAACTGGACATGTTATATGTTGTTATTGTTTGTTTTATGTTACGATAAAACTTAGTATTGTTATTCATAGTTTTATGTCAAGATAAAACTAGGAACATTATATGTTGTTATTGTTGGTTTTAGGTCAAAAATAAAACCTAGTTTTGCTTCAAGATATAACTGTTATACTGCCTAAATAGTATAGGCGTAATGTTTAAAAGCATAGTCTAGTAATTTATGATTTTAGACATGAAAATGCTTGTTAGAGCTATAGGAAGTCGTCAAAGTCTACATGAGTAATTGTATTCATCAACTAAGATTGGGGATCTTAGCGGAAATCCTCTGAACTGTAACCGTTAATCCCGTGTGAGCGAGGAAGTCGTGTATAAATAGTATACGAGTTGACCACCCCACTTGTGACTGTTAGCTACAATCAACCAAAAGCAAGTGATGAGCTATCCTTTTATTTGTTATTGTTCCGACGTCGATGAAGCGTACGGTGTTGTTTCTCATGGTAAATCATGAGTGTGTTTGTTTCTCATGGTAAATCATGAGTATGTTCTATCAGAGCTATTATGTCATAACAACGGTTACAGGCTCATGGTAGCAAAATTGTTAGAAACATTATACTTGGTCATATACAAGTATTAATGTTAAGTATAAGTTTTCCCCTACTTATACCTTAGAATTAAAGAATGTTTAGGTATAACACTTAATTGATAAGTAAACTATTATACCTAATATACATACTAAATGTTGGAGAGTCAAAATGATACTTTTAAAACTATACTTTTGAATGTGGAGTATGTATTACTTTATGGAGTCAAAACCTGTGGACTCACCAACTTTATGTTGACGTATTTTAAAATGCATATGTTTTCCGGAACTTGAAAAGCTGGTATGTATTCGAACATGAGAAGTTTTACTATTATCTTTCTGTTCATTAAGAAGTATGCCATAGTCAGATATTATGTAATAAATACTAGGAAAACAATAATGTAATTTTCAATCATCAATAAAGGTATGTATTTTCTTTAGTATTGTTCAATGTATGTTATATAACTGTGATACGAAGAATGACGTTACACTACCCGGTGTTTCCGCCGATGGCTGGGGTGTGACAGTAATACCCGATGATGGCGTTCAACAGTCTGAGGGTATTGAGAAGGTGTCTCATCAGCCCCTTGTTCCGATTTCTGTGAGTGTTGGTGTTAATCCTCCGTCTCCAAGGAGCAGTCCAGAGCGACTACTTCAGGGATCTGCCCCTGCTTTTCATATGTTTGTCCCAAGGTGGAGTTTGCGACCCGATTCGTTTTTGTCTGTGCGCTCCACTGCTTTAGATTTTACCTGCCATGCTCTCCCTCCAGCTACCCTGGATGACATGGAATCCATGAGGAATGTCGTTTTGGCCCACAACCTTGCATACGACACTGCGCAGGCTATGACATATCTAGCCGCCGGGTCCCGTCGTGTGCAACGGTTCGAAGATTTGGAATGTGTGCATTCTTCTTTGGCTGAGAGTGAGGCTAGCTTATGGAGTAGGGTGGCGGAGTTAAATGCTATGATTGTTCGGCTGGAGGAGGAGAATATGTATTTGATTTCAGGAAAGTCTATGTGGGAGAATGTGCGTGGTGATTTGGAGGGTCAAGTGGAGTCTTTGAACCAAGAAAATGAAGGTTTAATGATTCAGAATGATAGTTTGGAACGATACGTTGTTTATCGCGAGCGGGAGCTAGAAGTGTTGAAGGCAGATCATAGTTGTCTCCTCCAAGTGGGTCTTGTGCGTGTGATGGACAAACTCCTTGAGAACCCTGAGTTTACTGGTGACATTAGTCGCATTCGCCATGTTGCTTTTGTTGCCGGTGAGGATTCAGGTTGGGCGAGTTTGAAAGCCCAGGTTGATGCTGGAACGTACGATCCTTTGGCTAGCGACTCACGGTCTAGCCATTCTTCAGCTTTGGATGATGCTTTACTGGCTTTCGCAACTATGGATTTCAATGGATTGCTTGGGTTAGGTCATTTGGATGTTGATGGTGTTAAGGCGTTGTGTACATTTAAGGATAGTAATGAAGGTGTGGGTGAGTTGGATGTAGGGACGGGTGGCGGTGGTGTTGGTGGGAATGGGAGTAATGGTGCTAGTGGAAGTGGTGGTGGTGTTGTTGGTAGCAGCAGTGGTGATGGCGTTTGTGAAAGTGGTGGTGGTAGCATTGGTGGGCGCAACGGTGATGGTGTTGGTGGGAGCGGCGGTGGTGGTCCTGGTGCAGTTGTTTAGAGCTACCCTTTTATGGTGTGAAAATTTTTTGGTGATGTTTCCTTTTCCTTTGTATCATGTTGTTTTCAGATGGTTTGTGGCCCCTGAGGGCTTTTTGCTATGGTTTGAAGTCTTTGTGAACGAACGAGAATTTGGTTTTGGTTGTTTTACTATTTTGTTTATCTAAAACATGCCCTATGTATGGCTAACTTTGTGTTAGGCTTGTGTATGTGCGTATGTATGATGCTCTTGGTTTCGCATGGGTTGCATTTAGGATTCACTAAGTATCCTTTATGCTGTGTTTTGCTAGTATACAGGATGTGTCTATTGCATTACATCCTAAAGAAAATGCATGTTTATTTATATAATTCTTGTGTAAAACTGTTTCATATTCCCTACTGGACTGCTCTAAGCGTCCGTTACTTGGTTCGGGTGATCAATCCGGCCATGGGAGGTTTTCTTTTTTCCCAACTATATAGGGAGTTGCTCCTTTGTTTTTTAATACTGAACGCCCTCGCCTTCCCTCCTGTATAGGGTTTCGCTATTATTCAAATGTGGAACTTTCTTAAGTTCCTTGCATTCCATGTTATGGGGATCTGTCTTCCCTCCGGAGTTTCGATAGAGTAGGAGCCATTACGGTATGCCTCAACTACCCTGTACGGTCCTTCCCAGGTTTGGCTTAACTTCGCCCGGGGCTGGGCATGGTTGGCTTCGTTTTTTTTCGTAAAACGTAGTTCCCTACTCGGAATGCTCTATTTCTTACTCGTTGGTTGTAGGATCTCTCCCCTGCCTTTTTGTACGCGGCTTGGCGTATGCTCGAGCGTTTGGTTGCTCTTCCAAGAGATCCAAGTCTCCCCTCAGGCCTTCACTGTTTTCCTATTCCTTGCAGTATTCCGTACGTATTTATCCTATCATTATTTCTGCCGGTAGCATTGCCTCAGCTCCGTAGGCTAGGCAGAAAGGTGTCTCTTTTGTGCCGGTTCGTGGTGTGGTTCAATATGACCAGAGAACCTCCAGAAGCTCATCCACCTAGTTTCCTTTTGCTTTGCCCAACCGTTTTTTGATCCCTTGTACCAGTGTCGTATTTGACACTTCTATTTGCCCGTTAGCATGAGGATGCGCCACAGATGTGAACCTTTGCTCTATTCCCTTTTCTTTGCACCAATCTCTAAAGGGGTTTTCCGCGAACTGCAGGCCGTTGTCGCTGTTTAAAACCCTTGGTATCCCAAATCTTGTCACGATGTTTTTCCAGGAAAATTTGATTACTTTCTTCCCATTGATGCACATCATTGGCTCTGCTTCTATCCACTTTGTAAAATAATCGACCGCCGCAATCAAGAATTTTACCTTCCCCGGTGCCTCTGGGAAAGGACCGACTATGTCGATCCCTATTGGTAAAAAGGCCAGGGGCTAACTATGCTTGTTAACTTTGATGGTGGAACTTCTTGCGTTGGCGAGAAAGTCTAGCACTCCACGCAGGTCCGTGTTAGCTCGACCACGTTCTGGTGTATATCTGGCTAGTAGAGGCCCATGCGTAATACTTTGTTCGTGAGCGCCCTTGCTCCCTCATGAGTTGTGGCCGAACTTGCGTGGGATTCCTTCAGGGCTAGCTTTCCTTCCGTGTCATCTATACACTTGAGCCCCGGGGCTGTATGGCCCTTCTTATACATTGTCCCTTTTATCATCGCGTACTATGGAGCTCGTATCTGATGGGTTTTAGCCATAAGAACTTTCCTATGTGCGCATGCAAAACCCTAATGCTCGGATCTAGGCATTCTAATTAAACGTGCTTTGAATCCAAGACTTCTAATGACTAATTAAGTTAAATAACAACATTGAAACAGATCTAGAACCATACCTTTGAGTTCCTTTTTGATATTGTGGTCTTGGAGCTTCTAGAGTCACAAATGTCACTCCTCTAATGGCTTACAAACACCAAAGCAAGAAGGATGATTTAAGAGAGAGGAGAGGGGAGGAATTTCGACCAGAGGTTCCTTACTTTTGGTTAGATGTCGAATTCCCATGCCATAGGGTCTATTTATACTTGTAGACTCCTTAAGGGTTACAACCTAAACCCTAATTGGATAATCTTCTCTTAAGGCTATCCAAATCCTTCTTAGATAACTCATATGGACGATTTTAGCTATCCCTAAGATCTTAGAATCCGTCCACTATATATCTATAAGGATTTATAGTCTAAAGCTTAACTATCAAACAATTGACAGTTTATACCCCTTTATTTAATTAACTTCTTTAAGTCACCAAATTAATTCTAATTAATTCTATGACTTATATTAATCAAATAACAATATATTATTCATTATATTATTCCCATAATATATTAATAATATTTACTCTCTCTTATTAAATCATCCTATCAAGTTGCTATGGTGAAGGCAACCCAAAAGGACCATGCACAACCGGATCAAATACTTGCCTAATATAGTTGTAGCCTTAGACACTATTCCAACAGTCTCCCACTTGGATAAGTCTAGTAACTATATGCACAAATACAATTCGGTTTGCAATCGTAGCTCTGAAAGACGTTGTCAAACTCTGATCTAATCAATCTTGTCCTTTAGATAAGGGATCGTACAGTCCTCTGTTAGATATCATGCTGACAATCCTATGGAATGGTAAGTCAAGCATTTAGGTTTCTCGATCTTTGACTTATTCGACATAGAACTTAATCGAACACATCAATTCAGTTATGACCGGGCCTGGCACATAAGTCAAATCAAATCATCGAGCGGCCGAGATATCGCTTTTACCTTCTTAGATAAAAGTTACAGATAAACTTCGACTTATATGCATTTACTTATTCATTAACCAACTATACACAACAATGCATTTTATAACACCGAGTTACTGATGCGTTTTCGCATTATCAATGTACAACCAATTAACAAATAACAAACCATATATCTAGGTTTTAAGACTATATGATATTATCGTCTTGCGATCACCCTTTTATATCTTATTCCATAAGGTGATTCCAGCAAGCGCGGGTTTGTTCCAATGCTCAAAACTAGTTCATAAGCACTCATGAACGTTGCAGCAACCCTTTGCTATGTCTAACACCATTTAGACAATTTACACACCAATTCATGACAATCTTCATTCATATCTACTTCCAACATATGAACGATTGTGGACAATTTGAACAATTCTATTATTCCTAATAATTTCAATTATTCTGGAAGTCAAAACATGCAAAGTGAAACAATAGTTAAACAATTAACATAAGACAGTAACATTACTCATAAATAAAACTCCTTTATTTAATCATCAAATGTTAATTACATTTATCTATTACACGTTTCTAATACTATCTAATCTATGCTAATATCATCCTTTAGCCCAATACTCCTAGCATGCTGTAAGTGCTTAACCCTACTCAGTCCCTTCGTAAGCAGATCTGCTGGGTTATCTTCTGATGATATCCTCTTCACTACGAGTTGTCCTTCTTCTACACGATGTCTAATGAAGTGATATTTTCTGTCGATATGTCTTGATCTACCATGATCCCTCGGTTCCTTGGTTAAGGCAACCGCTCCTTCGTTATCATAGAAAATCTCCATGGGCTCCTCTATGGCAGGTACGACTCCAAGATCACCGATGAAGTTCTTTAGGTCATATTGCCTCCTTCGACGCTTCGCTCACTGCAATGTACTCTGATTCGCACGTTGAATCAGCTATGGTCTCCTGCTTGGAACTCTTCCATGTCACTGCTCCTCCATTTAGGGTAAAGACCCAGCCCGACTGCGAACGATAGTTGTCCCTGTCGGTCTGAAAACTGGCGTCACTGTACCCTCGCACCTTCAAGTCATCACTCCCTCCGAGGACTAAGAACCATTCCTTCGTCCTCCGAAGGTACTTAAGGATATTCTTCACCGCAATCCAATGTGCTTTGCCAGGATTCCCTTGATATCTGCTAACCATGCTCAAAGCGAAGGCTACATCAGGGCGAGTACAAGTCATAGCATACATGATTGAGCCAACTGCGGAAGCGTATGGTACTCGGCTCACTTCTGCTATCTCAGCTTTGGTACTCGGACTTTGAGTCTTACTCAACTTGGCATTACTTTGTATCAGTAATTCTCCCTTCTTTGAGTTTTCCATACTAAAACGTTTTAGTACCTTCTCTAAGTAAGTATTTTGACTAAGTCCAATTAGTCTCTTACTTCTTTCTCTTACTATCCTTATTCCCAAAATGTAAGAAGCCTCTCCGAGGTCCTTCATAGCGAAGCACTTCCCGAGCCAGGACTTAACTTCCTGCAGAGTCGGGATGTCGTTTCCTATGAGTAATATGTCATCGACATATAGAACGAGGAAGCTTACTTTACTCCCACTGGCTTTGACATATACACAAGACTCGTCTTCGCTTCGTACAAATCCAAACTCTTTGACTTTCTCATCGAAGCAAAGATTCCATCTGCGAGATGCTTGCTTAAGTCCATAAATGGACTTCTCAAGCTTACACACTCTATTCGGATGCTTCGGATCCACAAACCCCTCGGGCTAAGCCATGTAAACATCCTCAGCCAACTTCCCGTTAAGGAAAGCGGTCTTGACATCCATTTGCCAAATCTCATAATCATGAAATGCGGCAATAGCTAGCATCACTCTAATAGATTTAATCTTCGCAACTGGTGAGAAGGTCTCATCATAGTCAACTCCGGGAGTTTGAGTAAAGCCCTTCGCAACCAATCGCGCTTTATATGTGTGCACGTTTCCATCCACGTCGGTCTTCTTCTTGAAGATCCATTTGCACCCAACGGTCTTACGTCCGGGCACATAGTCAACCAAATTCCAAACTTGGTTATCATACATGGATTGGATCTCGCTATCCATTGCCTCTTTCCATTTCGCAGACTCCGGGCCTGCCATGGCTTCCTTATAGCTATTAGGTTCATCAAGATTTATTAGTGTACTATCACTAATATACGTGTCCCCTTCGGTAGTAATATGAAGGCCATAAAACTGGGGATGAACTCTAACTCTATCGGAACGTCTAAGAGGTAAGGATTCGTCAATTGGTTCAACCAGAGTTTCCTCCTCGGGTTGAGTGCCAGCGGTAGAGGTTCCTTCATCTATCGATTCTTGAATCTCTTCAAGTTCGATTTGCCTTCCACTGTCTCCTTGGCTTATGAGTTCTCGCTCTCGGAAAACTCCTCTCCTCGCAACGAAGACAACATTGTCCTTCGGTCTATAGAAGAGATATCCAAAGGATGTCTGCGGGTAGCCGATGAAAATACATTGCTCACTTCGAGGTTCAAGCTTGTCGTGAGTATCTCGTCTTACGAAAGCCTCGCAACCCCAAAACTTGATATGTGCCAACGAGGGAGCTTTCCCTGTCCATATCTCGTGAGGTCTTTTGGTAACCTTCTTGGTAGGGACTCGGTTAAGGATATGGGCGGCAGTCTCTAAGGCATACACCCAGAAAGAGATAGGTAGTGAAGCACGACTCATCATAGAGTGAACCATATCCAATAAGGTTCGATTACGCCTTTCTGCCACACCATTCAACATTTAACTTGCGAAGGCGGTCGACATACCTTTGCATCTTTTGCAAGTGCACGGTAAGAGATTCTCCATGACCCATCTTCGCGGAAATCATGTTAGTGAAAATCTCATACCGCTCTTGTCTCGAGTTTTGGTGGTACCTCTCCAATAAATCTTGGTGCATCTCATACGGGTACATGTCCTCATAGGACTTTTGTAACTCGTAGTTCATGGTAGCAATCATGATGCAATGTACCTTCGTTGCATCTCGCTCATGAGTTTCAAAAGCAGTGATTTCGGCCGGAGTAGCGATTTCGGTGTTGATTTTCTCGAGCTTCTCATCAAGGACATACTCCTTGTCCTCATAGCGAGCAATGGTGCGAATGTATCTTATCCATTCGCTAAAGTTCGTTCCATCGAAAGTGACCTTTTGGCAAAGGCTCATCAACGTGAAAGAACTAGCAGCAGCGTTGTTTGCGTTCGACATCTATAATTAGAAAAGGACAAAGATAGATTAGAATATGAATCCCTAATTATCACCCAATAAGAAAAATTAGGGCTACGATCCAACAATGACATTTACATATTAGAAAAGGGATGCCGTAATCTAACATGCAAATAAATTGAAGGTAAGTGAATGAGGATTCACTAATTCTCCATCACAAAAACCTAAACTATTAGTCCTAAGTGTTTTTGAGAATTCCTAGGTTCGGATGAGATTCATTGAAACTATTCAATGGCATGTTTAAATCTCGATATGCCCCTCTTGTTTGTGACTGGGATGCCGAGGATCACAAAGCGGGTGTGAATTACCATGCAAATTCACATGGTGCCTTCATTGTAACGATCACCTATTCGATGTGCCGGTAAACCACACACGCTCCATCGAACTACGATAAACAATGAATCACCCTTTGCCACCTTTGCTTAGAACCAATTAGTGTGCCGGTAAACCACACACGCTCCACTAACTTCTTAGCAAGGGTGCAAAGTGTAATTTCATGGGATTGCATCGATTCACTTTTCCTAAAGTAACTAAGATTGGGAAATTTTAAAAAAATGTGTAGTTACTTTGTATTACTTATTATACTTTTAATGAGAGGAAGAGGTTGCCCTATCCTACCCGTTCGGCTAACGACCCTCAAGCAATCAAGCAAGCGGTGGGTGTGAGTGTACACCCATTAAGCGCCATTTTATAGGCCGCAACCTTATACCCACCTTATAGATTGGCTTCGTGAATGAGGCCTACTAACGGTAAGACTAGCATTTAGTTATACATATATATATTATACTTGTAATATCATATTAGTATAGGGTTGTATTTTAAACCTTTTAAAATCTAGGGTTTTGAAATTTAAGTTGTCTAAATTTAAACCTTTTAAAATCTAGGGTTTTGAAATTTAAGTTGTCTAAATTAAAACCTTTTAATCACAAATATAAATTTCAAAACTTGAGGGCAAGTTCTAAACATTTAAAACATGGAGGATCAAATAACAAATAATTCCAATTAACAATTAATTTTTCTAATTATCTTTGATTTGATTTATTCAAGATTTCTTTTAAGATAGTTACCAAAAATAATCAAAATATTCAATTATTATCATATAAGGAAATTAAATATTTTATTAGTTGATAATTACCTTTAACTAGATCAAGATAATTGTTATATTTATCAAAAAATCGGATTTATGTTGATCTATTATGATTAAGGTAAGTTTCCATAAGATAATTACAAAGAAATCCCGAATCTGGTCATTCCTGACGCCTGGACTCGCCGAGTCAGGCCTACTCGCCGAGTCCACTTTGAGACTCGCCGAGTCCATGAATCAGAAACCAAAAAATCGAATTTTGCAGGTTTGTTTCAGTTAATCAAGCAACAATTTAAAGAAAACCAAGCTAGGCTCTGATACCACTGATGGGTTTTAGCCATAAGAACTTTCCTATGTGCGCATGCAAAACCCTAATGCTCGGATCTAGGCTTTCTAATTAAACATGCTTTGAATCCAAGACTTCTAATGACTAATTAAGTTAAATAACAACATTGAAACAGATCTAGAACCATACCTTTGAGTTCCTTGTTGATCTTGTGGTCTTGGAGCTTCTAGAGTCACAAATGTCACTCCTCTAATGGCTTACAAACACCAAAGCAAGAAGGATGATTTAAGAGAGAGGAGAGGGGAGGAATTTCGACCAGAGGTTCCTTACTTTTGGTTAGATGTCGAATTCCCCATGCCATAGGGTCTATTTATACTTGTAGACTCCTTAAGGGTTACAACCTAAACCCTATTGGATAATCTTCTCTTAAGGCTATCCAAATCCTTCTTAGATAACTCATATGGACGATTTTAGCTATCCCTAAGCTCTTAGAATCCGTCCACTATATATCTATAAGGATTTATAGTCTAAAGCTTAACTATCAAACAATTGATAGTTTATACCCCTTTATTTAATTAACTTCTTTAAGTCACCAAATTAATTCTAATTAATTCTATGACTTATATTAATCAAATAACAATATATTATTCATTATATTATTCCCATAATATATTAATAATATTTACTCTCTCTTATTAAATCATCCTATCAAGTTGCTATGGTGAAGGCAACCCAAAAGGACCATGCACAACCGGATCAAATACTTGCCTAATATAGTTGTAGCCTTAGACACTATTCCAACAGTATCCTCATCTTCTGAGCCTCTACGTGATCATTGGGGAGTATACCATGCTGTAGATAATCTATAATGGGCGTCATCCAGTTGGGTTGTGTTATTGATAAAGAATTGACCTGCAGTTCGTCAATACTCCTTTCTTTCAATACTTCCACCAAAACTTCCTTTGAGAGGTGTCCGAAGCATGTTGACGCCAGTTTGCTGAGAGCTTCGACTCTCCTATTATTTCCCCTTGAGATTTGTTTTATCTCAAAGCTCTTTAGGGTACTCGTGATTTTTTGTATTGCTTTGACATATTTCTCCATTCGCTTGTCTTTCGCTTTGAATTCCCCTGACACTTGGTTAGCTGCAAAATGCGAGTCTGTCATGGCTGTGATTTTTTCCGACCCCATTTTTACCGCTAATCAGAGGCCTGCCAAGAGGGCTTCATATTCTGCCTCGTTGTTGGAAGTGTGAAAATCGAAGTGCAAGGCATATGTGAGTTCTTCTCCCATTGGGCTAGTTAGGATCAACCCTGCGCCTTACCCTTTTTTGCTGGAGGCCCCATCTGTGTGAAGGATCCACTGTTGGTTGGCCTCCTTTTCTGAGCACACTTGGTTGTCTACCTTGGTTGCTTCTTGCAGGAGTTCTCCTGGGACTTCGAGTAGGAAGTCTGCTAAGGCTTGCCCTTTGATGCTTGCTCTGGGGTGTTAGGTGATGTCGTGTTCTCCCAGCTCTATGGCCCATTTCGCCAGTATCCCTGACGTCTCTGGCTTTAGAAGTATTTGTTTGATCGACAAATTTGTCAATACCTCTATCTGGTGGGCCTGAAAGTACCGACGAAGTCTCCTTGCCGTGTAGACTAAGGCGAGTACCCGTTTCTCGATGACCGGGTAGTTCACCTATGGTCCCTATAGCGTCCGACTCACAAAATAGACCAGCAGTTGGCGTCCTTGTCTATCGACCGTTAGCACTGGCGAGATTGCATATTTTGATGTGGACAGGTACACTTGCAATACCTCTCCGAGTATCGTGCTGGCTAGAGTTGGGAGTGCATGAAGTACTCTCTTTATCTTTTTCAGTGCCGAATCAGCTTCTGCGGTCCATTTGAAGTTGTTTTTCTCTATGCATCCTTTCAGTGTGTTGAACAGTGGCATGGCTTTCTTAGCCGACTTGGAGATGAATCGGCTGAGCGTGATCAGCTTTCCGTTCAAGGCTTGCCCATCCCTCAACGTGTAGGGTGAAGGTGTCTCTTTTAGCTCATTTACCTTGATTAGGCTTGGCTGGATTCCCTCTTTCGTCACATAATATACCAAAAATTGGCCCTCCTCGACTCCGAAAGTACACTTGGCGGGGTTTAATTTCATCCTGGCCCTCTCTAGAGTTTGTAGCGTTTCTTCTACATCCTGCAGTAGCATGTTCTTGTCCGGGGTTTTTATGACCATATCATCGACATAGACTTCAATGTTCCGACCGATTTGGTTGGCGAACAGAGAATCCACGAACCGCTGGTAGGTTGCCCCCACATTTTTTAGCCCAAACGACATTTTTGTATAATAGAAAGTGCCATGATGAGTGTAGAAGGCCGTTTTCTCTTCGTCGTTTGTATTCATCAATATCTGGTGGTATCCTTTGTACGCATCTAGGAAGCATTTCCATCGGAAACCCTGCAAAGACTCTACCTTTTGGTCTATTTCTGGTAGCGGGTAACTGTCTTTGGACATGCTTTGTTCAGGTCTGAGTAGTCAATGCACATGCGCCAACTACCATCGTTTTTCCTCACCATTACCAGGTTGGCGATCCATGTAGAGAAAATTGCTTCTCTGAGGATTCCTGTGCTGGTCAACTTTGCCACTTCCATGTTGATTGCCTTGTTTCGACCCCCTCCCTGGACCCGCTTCTTTTGCTTTATCTCTTTGGTTCCTGGTTTTATCATCAACTTGTGTTCTATAATCCCTCGATCGACCCCTACCATGTCTGCGGGGGTCCATGCAAACACATGTTTGTAACTTTGTAGTAGTTGGACCAGTGCTTCTTTTGCTTTTACAGGGGGAGTTGTTCCTACTGCCACTCGTTGGTCCGGGTGTTCCCTATTGATTGCTTCTCCACCGTCCGACGAATCTGGTTTTGGCCTTTTGGTTTCTGCTGAGATGTCCTTTGGTTGCATGATTTTGTAGCATTTGAGTTCCTTCGGTGATGTGGGCAGGACTACTCTCGGTCCCTGACATGTACTGAATTCGACTATCCCGTGGACCGTCGATGAGACCGCCCCGAATCTTAGTATGGCTGGGCGCCCCAATATGATGTTATGCTCTGAGGGATGTCGTACGACTACGAAATCGATTAGGGCAGTCCGTCGTTTGGTTTTGTCCTGGATGACTAATGTGAATGGTAAATGGATCGTACCTAGCGGCCACAGACTGTGCCCGATGAATCCCGTTAGTTGGCCTGTGGCTGGCCTTAAGCCTTGCTTCCATGCGCTTGGCAGTAGTCTGAAACAATGTTCATAGATGATGTCCGCTGAACTTTCGGTGTCGATATACACCCGGTGGATGACTGCATTCTTGATGGACCCTTGAATGACCAGGGGGTTTTCCCCATTCCACCCGTTGGGCGTGGGTCTCGCATAGGGAATGTCAGTCCCTACAACGCCTCTGTGATTTCTTGCGTGTCCTCCATGCACTCCGCCCTCCCCCTTTTGTGGTGGATTGTTCACTACTAGAAAAACAGCCTTTTACGACGCTCATTGCGCGTCGTAAAAGGCTCAGACGACGAGCAAATGCGCGTCAAGGAAGGCCCTGTCATAAAGAGAGACGACGCGCATTCACAACGCTCATTTACGACGCGCATTTACAACGCTTTTTTACGACACGCAATGCGTATCAAGGAAGGCCCTGTCATAAACGAAGACGACACGCGTGTTAATGACACGCAATGCGTATCAAGAAAGTCCCTGTTAAGAAAGGCCATGTCATAAATGAAGATGACACATATTTTTGCGTATCATAATTTTAAATGTTTAAAAAAATATATTTTTTATAGATTTACTAATTTTCAAATTAATTTTGCATTTAATGTCTCATAATAGAAAATAAAATATTATACAAAAAATATAATCCATTTCATAAAATTTAATGTCATACAAAATATCATATACAAAAAATATCCATTGAATAATATTTTATTACAAATTTGACATTTTTGTGTTTCCGTACTTTGACAATTTTCCGGAGCCAATCCGCGACTGCATTCCAGAGCTGATTCAATTTGTGTTGCTGCTGATTCCAGAGCCAATAATGTTCAATAAGAAGCCTAAATAATACTTATAGGAAAATTTTATAACAACTAAGACTTACAAAGAACACCATGAGTTGTTATTCGTCTTTTGGGGTCTTTAATAAACATTTTCCTAACCAAATCTTTAGCACTTTCAGAGATACTAGGTCGTGGATCTTAGGAAAAGTCGAGTTTACCCCTCAAAACCTCTTCAAAGATCTCATTTTCAGATTCTATCATGAAGAAAAAAAGAACATAAATTCAGTCACTAAAAAGAAAGTTTAGAGCATTTGATAAGTTATTAACTTATTAACTTATTAGTCTTTTATTCCTTTAGACTTACCTCCCCAAAAAGGTGGGACCCCACAAAGAAGAATGTAAAGAATCACACCATCACTCCATATAGCTGCTTCAGGACCATAAACCTTAAACATAAAAGTATTTTTAAATATATATGATTAGTTAATATCAATATAGTATATAACATAATATTACAAGTTTAGATATTAGATTTGAAATATAACCAAAAATCCTGTCTTAGACTTATTAACTTTTCACATATTTGTCATTCTTCCTAAAAATATTCATTTCATCTGAATAAATATTCTGAAACTTGGTTTATTGAAAGCAAGTATTAAATGGTCATGGTCATGTAATGTAGTAGTAGTCTTATTCAGTCTGGAAAATTGCAAATTTTGTCCCACTGCCACCCAGGCGAAGAGTAAAGACGTAAATGCCCTTCCTCATAAAGCCTGTGTTATTATGATTATGCTTAAAGTAAAAGACAGAACAGAAAGAATGGGAATGGAGGCTGTGTACCTTATGAAGTAATAGTAGAAGAAATCAGCATAAAGAGTTGTTTGTATTAAGCCAGAGAAACAGGCTGAAAACAAACAAACAAACAAACAAGATCATTCATTGAAATGGGGCTGTGTGAGATACCGACAAATCCAGTTGAGAATATACAATGCACGGTATGCCCTAACAATATAATGCAAACAAACATATTTTCATTCATAGCATCCTATTTTCTAAATGATTATTATACTATTTTTGATCATTTAAAAAGCCATTTTTCATGGTTATCCAGCTTCATAATTATATCATGCCAAAATATAGAAGGGAGAATACCCACGAAAGAAAACATATTGACCGGTCAAATTGTCAACATTTCCCCTTCGCTGCAGCAGAACCAACTGTGGGAGAATAGCAACAGCTTCCAAATAGATAGAAAATGCCCAACATATCTGCACATTCCTAATAATATTAAAACTATAATCACAAAATAAAAAGATTTAACTTGAGTGGAAAATCCTAATGCTTACTCATTAAATAGACCATGAACATCAAGATCATTTCCCCCTAGCTTTGGGCCAGTGTTGTACCTTCCAACCACATGCTCCTTAGCTGCAACAACAAACTTCAAATTTTCAAAAACAACTTTACTGCATAAACTAGGAAAAAGATGAATTATAACCATATCAATAATATATGTTTTCTTGGTTATCTTTATCATTTATAATATTGATAATTCTTGACAACTTAGTAATTGACAAGATCATTATTTATCATTTTCCTCTTAGTTGCTGTAACTTTTGGAGCTTCACTTAATGTGTTGTGAATACATGGTACTCTCTAATCATATAACCTAAAATACCCTTTGCATAATTTCTAATATTGTTCTTTATTTAGTTTTCAAGGTGCGATTAACAGGGGAGCAATCTCAACGAACCCAATTTACTTTAATCTGAATACAAATTAATCAAACAATGTAACTTTGTCAAGCCATGGAAGTAACTTCATATTCAAGTGGGAGAGGTAAACCAACAATCAGATCGGAAAATGATCGGATTTCTAGACTAAAATCCTTAGGAAATTGTATCAAATATTTTAACAATTTGTATCAAATATTTTAACAATTAAGTTAGAGAAAAGGTTTTAATTATGAAAACTATGGTGAAGAGCGAAACACAAAAGATAACTTGAAAAGAGGAAACACTCAAATATAGAAGCCAAGGAGAAAAATATACCTGCAATGGTAAAGACACAGCATTGAAGGTCGATTTCTAGGGGTTGTACTTGAGACAATTATGATGCCTGGAGACAGCATAAATACTAGAAATGAGATGGGAATTGAGGACTTACATTAGGGTCCGATTTCGAGGAGAAATTACAATCATACCCCTTAACAAGGTGTGGTGAATGCACGTGACTTCACATGTGATCATCGTGCCTCCACCGGTGAATCAAAGCTGTATCCGAGCATATAATTCCTGGTGTGCATTTGTATAATTAGAAACTTCATATATAGTATTGATGACTTACTCTATATGTCTAGATTATATTCAACTCAGGAGAATAATGGCAAAATGATTATGGAACTCAAGTATATGATTTGCAATAAATTGTAAGACTTCCATATGAAATATATCCATGCCATGATTTCAACTGGAAAATCAGGATTGAAATAATCAGTCGACTACACATGATGACACGATAAAGAAAGTACCTGGTAAATGATGGGATTCACTGCAAGAAACAAATAGCATAAACTCTGCATTGAAGTAAACAGATCATAGAATGCTCACCTCCTACAAGTAAACCAAAGGAAATGTTCATAACAAGATACCTAAACACACACACACACACACACACACACTCAATCACTAAAAGACCAGACAAATAAGAAATGGAAAAAATGGAACACAAAAATTGTATCATAGTTTTTTAGGGGAGGCAAACTAAAAAGAGCGCCCCAGATTTGGAAATTATGTTAACTTTAGAAATAGAAAGTACAATAAAATCCCAATCTTAATAATATAAGTAACAGAAAAATCAAAGGAATCATGGAGATCTAATAAGTAGCTTAACTTTTGATGATGGTTCACCAGGGTGATGAGTCAACTGGTGGCTCGATTCAGGTAGGTTTGAGTTTGCCCAAAAGATTGCCAGGTCAAACCATCTAACAAACATCAGGATGTTCATGCAAAACCTATAAGACTGATTAACAAGAGACTTTTTCCCTAGTGACAAATATAGACTCCAAAGTCTTACTTATTATATGTGTATTATGATTGGAGACATATTGAAAATCTTGTTTAGATGGAAATTTGAAGAAAGAGGTATTTATATCCATCACATAATATAACAAGATACAAACCAATAAAATAATTGTAAGGCTGAAAGAACTATGTTTGAATTCTTACAAAAGATGGTTAAACTTACCGGCTACAATCAAAGTCAAACAAATCCCGCCATGTTTCTTTGAGGCATTACAACGTTGAATAAGATATTTCTTTGAGGCATTTCTACAAACAGGTTATTAGCAGCTGACAAAATGTCATTTGTATGAACATATGTCACCTCTCGCCCTCCCCAGTTCAAGAGTTTGAACCTCCATTATCGGTTTCAGATTATCCTCAGTCACCCCATCCATTTCCATTAAATTTGGATCATGTAAATGAACATAACCTAACCGAACATAAACATGAATATGCAAGAGAAAATCCAGTTCAGGTAAATTAGAACATACTTCGACAAAGAACCCTATTTAACGTTTCAGAAGGGGTTAGTGCCATAAGACATACAATTAAATAGTAATATAATTTCAAACAATGATAGCCAATAACGAGAATCCAACAAACGAAAAAAACGTAATTTTATAGCTTTGATTTGAGGTCGAAATGACTCACCCGACGCGTTTTCTAGAGAGAAAAGTAGCAACAAAATCGAAGAGAAAGAAAAGAATTAGACGAACTCGGTATAATAAAAATCAAACCTTGAAAAGCATAAGACATGGCGACTGGAGCTCTTAATAGAGGGTGACTCGACAAAAGGAAGCAGAGGCAGCGAGGCATGTTGCATCGGCACTTCGAAGCAAGCAGTAGGTGGCAATAAGTTTTGGGGGAAACGTCGACGCCAAGAAAGAAAACCCACCGAGAAGTCTCTTGCCTCTTCTTCAGGCGACAGCTTCTTTTTCTTCTGATTTTCTGGCCAGGCGAAGTAATAGGGCGAAACCAAAATCGTATTAAGAGGTGAGTCGGCTATTTGAGGGAAAAGAGAGATGAGTTGGCTATTTGAGGCGGGAAAGGGGAATCAGGTGGAGAATGGAGCTCTATAGGTGACTCGACAAAGGGAAGCAGAGGCATGTTGATTCCGGATGAACGAAACCATATCAGAGAACGAAACCTGCAAATGAGGTCTACGATTTACATGGAAAGGCAAGTCTACTGTTGCCTTTATCGACGGATGACCGGGAATTGCAAGTAACGATGGTCGAAGTGAGAGGGAAGAAGTAGGCGGTGTCCATAATTTGGGCAAGAGGGAAAGGAGAAAAAAAGGAAGGCGGGGTTTTTAATTTTTTCAGAATTTCATTTCCCCCTACTGTTAAAGGATGGAACGCGCGTTCCATTAAAAATTATAAAGCGACATCCTTAGACGACGCGCATTTTATTATAGGTGCCCTCCGTGTTTTTTTTGTTTAGACACTAATTCAAGGGCACGCAATAATGCGTGTCCTCTATTGTTAAATTTTTTGAAGAGATGACACTTTTTTAATGTCACTCTCTTTTGCGTAACATAAATCAACGAGTGTCATGGTTTGCGCGTCGTAAAAGGGTCTTTTTCTTGTAGTGGTTAGAATCTCTAGTTTTTGCTCCATTTTTCTGGGGGCGTCTTTTGGGTTATCTGCGTCAAAATTGCCTCGTAGACTTTTGGCGATTTCTATTACATTGCCTTTCAGTTGTTTTTATTCGATTTCCCTCTTGAGCACCGCGAATGTGGATTGAGCAAAAGGAGAAAGAGTGAATTGGAATTAAGGAGGAGACAATTTATTTGCAAAGGGATAATTTGAAGCTTTTAAAACAGAGAAATGTTTTTTGTTTAATTTCTAAATGTTTATATTCCAATATTACTTAGTTGCATCTGGATTGTGAAATAGGCAGGAAAATTCACAGTATGATTCTTCCCTTCCTTGAATTAAAGGAGGACGAAATTGATGCTGATGTTTATGACTGTGAAGTTGTTGTCTCGCCTGATGAAGTTTCTACTGGCTATAAAATTGGTCTTGACAAAATTGAATCTTTTATCCAGTCCAAAGACCACAAGGACATGCTTAAGAATTTATTGGACGAAAATGATAAATTGAAAATTAAAACCGAAACCATGTAGAAATTTTAACTCATTGAATGCCAAGTTGAGTTCAGAAACAAAAATTAATGTTGAAATACTTCTGAATTTGATGAGGATGATGATATGATTGAAATATCTGTAGAAGATGAGGTAGATTGTCCGAATTTATCAAGAGCGAACCCGAACCTCCCAAAAATCTCATTTATGAAAACTTGGTTGAATTCGCTCGTTTGTCCCAAAATAAGTCGAAAGTTATGAAAGAAAAGGCTATGGTGTATCGGAAGGTGCAAACCATGCCAAATAAAGTTTATACAGTTACCGACGTTACACAGAAGCAAACAGCCGAACTCACAACATTAGTGAATGAAGATAATGCTAAAGGATGTCATGAATTTTTCTGGTCGACACCTATAGACAATGTTGATGAAATGGTCGGTCTATCTGAGATAACATCATGAAGGGTTAAATGCAAATATGTGGCAGAACCACTCAACAAGCCTACATGTTTTGATATGCCAACAACCAGTGGTACCAAAAGGATTCCAAGTGAATGAGTTAAGGTGACAAGTGAAACCTCCTCGTTAAAGAGCAAAACTCATGATGAAAAATCGAAACCAAAGGTCAACGTCCATAAAACTCCCAAACAGGTGTCTAAAAAGATACATCAATGTAACAGGAGATACAAGAAGAATCTCACTGAAAGGAAACAGTTTTGGTAGTGCCAAAACCCAAATTACGTTCGTTCAGACAAGAGTTCAACCGCTAAGGATAAGGTATCAAAGAATCAATTTACTTCTTGTACTCAATGCTATTCATGTAGCCAAGCAAACCGAAAGGGAAGTTTCGTTCCCCAAAATAGAAGCGAAAGAAACCAAAAGAGTGGTTTCGGTTCTCAACTCAACAACCGAAGGGGCAGTTTCGGTTCCTCATCCACAAGCGAAAGGACCCGAAAGCAAGGTTTCGCTTCTAAAACACATTCCTCTCACTCAAAGCACAATCCTAAAGAAGATGTGAAGGGAAAAGGGAAGATCGTCTCTAGAGACGAAAAGAAGATGAATACTAACCTAAGGAAACAAAACCAAAAGTTAGAAAACAATAAATATCCAATTCCTAAACCTAAGGTTAAAGCGTTAAAAGATAATAAAATCAAAGTTTTTACAATCAAAAGAAAATATGAAACATCCCTAATGAAATAGTAGAGAAGAAAAACAAAACAGGTCTATTAAAATCCAAAAGAAAAGGAGAAATATACCTACTGAACCATAATCCCATTCGAGGGAAGCCAGCTATGTGTCTACTAACGAAAGCACACTCAGACGAAAGTTGGTTGTGGCACCGAAGGCTCTCGCACCTCAACTTCAAAGACATCAACAAGCTAGTTCTTGGTGATCATGTGCGAGGACATCCAATACTTAATTTTTATAAAGAACATCTGTGTGATGCATGTGAAATGGGAAAGCAAACCAGGAAAAGTCATCCAACACGTGTCAACATGAAGATCATCGAACCACTTGAGCTTCTGCATATAGATTCATGTTTACCTTTGGCTATTGAAAGCATTGGTGGTAACAAATATATACTAGTAATAGTATATGACTTTTCTTGCTTCACCTGGGTGTTCTTTCTTAAAAAAATCAGAGGCTACACCAAAGCTCAAGGTTTTTGTCAAGCAAATAAAGCTTCAACTGCGAAAGCTGGTAAGAAATATTCGAAGTGACAATGGCCTGGAGTTCAAAAACAATGAATCTGAAGACTTTCTTTCTGAAAAGGGAGTATCTCACAACTTTTCTGCACCTTAAACTCCAACACAAAATGGTGTCGTTGAAAGGCGAAACCGCTCGTTGTGTGAAGCAGCCCGAACCATGCTCAGTTTCGCCTCATTGCCTTTATATTTCTGGGCTGATGCTGTTGCTGCTGCTTGCTACACACAGAACAAATCTCTTCTCAACAAGCGTTTTTCTATTACTCCATATGAGATCTTGAACAATCGTAAGCCAAATGTCAAGTTCTTCCATGTGTTCGGTTCCAAATGCTTTATTTTTAATTCAAAGGAGCACCGAAACAAGTTTGATGTCAAAGCTGACGAAGGGATTTTTCTTGGCTACTCATTAAACTCTAAGGAATATAGGGTTTTGAACAAACGTTCCAAGAAAATCGAAGAAACCTATTATGTCACCTTCGATGAGAACTATGTCAAGAAGCTTGAAACAACCGAAGGTTCAATGGAGGAAATCTTTCCAACGTCTGGTCAATTCACTGTTTCCATTTCGAATTTATTTGAGTAATACATGTTATTATTCGATTGTAACGCCCGTACATCAGGGCTAGTCAATTTAGAGACGATAGGCGTCAAAAATGACTTTTTGATGGAAGATTATCTAGAAGGATTAATCTTAACCAAGTTGTAGTATATGTCACAAGGTTTCCGTGCATATAAAGAACGCCAAAATCCGAGTTATAACGAAGAAGTTATGACCTGTCGAAGTTTCGCGACAGAACCGGCACGACATAGCGCAACGTAAAAAGTGAATTTACGTTAGAGTGGTATTTAGCCTTAGCAATCTAAACGAGGATCGAAGGTCTCGTTGTTGGTATCGAAGCGATAAAAAGTTAGGCGAGAACGGACGTCAAACGAAGAAGTTATGAATTTATAACGAAGTTTTTCTGTTGTGGCCTACTAAAAATAAATAATAAAAATAAAGTCAAAATTAGCCGATGGAGTCTAAACGAAAGTTGTAGAGCGTAGTCTCACCTTCGCGTGGATATAAAGAACGTCGAAAAAGGAGTTCGTATGAAGAAGATATGAATTTCCGAAGTTTATTAAATAAATTTTATTTATTTTTAATCTTTTAATCCGGCATTATCCGAAGACGAGTCATCGGTCCGATCCGACGTACGCCCCGCGTACGCGAGTAAGCCCCACGTACTCCGAAGAGTGTCGACATTTCGGATGACGCATGCAGTGACGATTTCGGAAGCAGTACGCGCTGCGTACTGCAGTACGCCCCGCGTACTCCGAGGCTCCAGCCTCCTATAAATAGGATCCGAAGGCAGCCGAGTCTTTTGCCAATTTCTTCTCTTTTCTCTCCCGTTTTGCATCGTTTTGCATGCCAGAAATATCCCGAAGCCCCGGTATTATTCTCGAGCCCCGAGGCAAGTCCCGAGATCCTGAAGATCCCGAGAAGTGCGGTTCCCGAGCCGAAGCTCTGCCCGCGAGAAGTTCGATTTTTGAAGAGATCTTCCAGATCTGCTGAGGATTACTACTTCTGCAAGTCGTAGTGCTGTCCGATCATCTTCTGATCAGGTGAGTGTATACTACCTTTCACAAACACGATAATAATACAAGTATGGTTTGAGTGTATTAAGTATATTGTTGTTTATACGAGTGAGTGTGTAGTTACTTTCTTCTAACACATAAATATTAAGTATTTTCTATAAAATACGTGCTATGTGTATGATATAAAGTTGTTTATATGTGTGGGTGTATAGTCCCTTTCATAAACACGGGTATAATACAAGTATTGTTTGAATGTATCACGTATATGTTTGGGAGAGTGTGTGGTTACTTTCTTCCAACACATAAATATGAAGTATTTGTTATAAAATACGTGCTATGTGTTTATATATTGTTGTTTATTTGAGATGAGTATGGAATGAATGTCTTATATAGTTTTTAAATGAGTTAAACTGTATATGTATTCCATATCTACAAATATGTTGGGTAGAACATGGGTAGATGAGATAGTTGGTATGTGATAAAATGATGATGTATGTAAGATGATTAAGAATGATATTGGCAGATGCACCAATTAGAGAATGTCATAATACTAGCAGATGCGCTCAAGCATAGTATTGGTAGATGCACCAAAGAGAAAGTGACATAATACTAGTAGATGCACTTAAGTATAGTATTGGTAGATGAAACTAAAAGAGCATGCCTTAATGCTAGCAGATGCACTTGAGAATAATATTGGTAGATGCACCAAGTAGTGAATGTCGTGATCTTGGAAGATGCGCCAAATAGAGATTGTCATAACAATAGCAGATGCGCTTATAGGATAATCTTGGCAGATGCGCTTATAAGATAATGTCGGCAGATGTGCCTAAAAGAGAATGTCATAAACCTGGCAGTCGCGCCTCATAGTGTATGATGTAATCCTGGCAGAGGCGCTTAAAGGATAATGTTGGCAGATGCGCCTTATGTAGCAATGGAAGTTTGTGTAAATTCCTTAGGTCAATCCTTAGGAATGAAGGAATGACAAGTAGTTGAATTCCTAGGGTAAAATCCTAAGAAACATAATAGGGATGAGTAATTGAGTTGATTGTTTGATGGTTGAATATAATAATTGTATTATTGTGGGTTGAAAACCCTATATGCTCACCAGGCTCCCAAGCCTGACCCACTCAGTTTTCTTTGCATTACAGGTAATGGCACAAGAGTATAAGTTTGTGGACTTGACGAGAGATTTTGGATTATAGGCCAGTAGTTATGAATAACTGTTGTAAGGTCTATTTATTATTGTTTATGCTTTTGGTCTGTATCGGAACATGACATCCCGAGGTTTTATTATTTAATGAAAATACATTCTCTTTGAGAAACGTTTTGATAAATGGTTATCATATTTTATTTTGGGAACAAATTCCGCAACTGTTTTCTTTAAACGATCACTCTGATTTATAAAACAAAGCATAAACAAATCGGTCTTTTCTGGCCGTGAAAATGGGGATGTCACAGTGAACCAGAGAAAGCCATTCACTCTGAAGCAAAGGCAGTCGACAATAAGGTTGATACCTTGAAGCAAATCATTGATGACACAACGAAGGATGTGGAAAAAGAACCACCAGGAACTACCAAACAACCTAGTCAAAGAGAACCTCCAAAAGAATGTTCTACATTTCAGGGGGATGGTTCATCTTCATCCGATAACCTTGAATTACCATTCCAGGGGGAGAACGCATCAACTACCATATCAACCTAACGTCCAATTGAGGGGGAGTATTCAATGCCTGAAGCCGAAACTGTCTCATCATTTGAGGGGGAGAATGCAAATACAAATGATGATGATACTTAATCATAATTCGAAGTAGAAGTAAATTTTGAGTTGGATCCCTCCTATGATCCAAATTACCCTCCTCTCACCAAATGGACAAAAGATCATCCAAAAACCCAAATCGTTGGTGATTCATTAGAAAGAGTTCTTACTCGTTCTCCACTGAAAGCGAAGCAAACTGCATTATTCTCTCAATTGGAATTTTGCATGTTTAATTCATTTGTCTCCAAAATTGAATCGAAGACTGTCAAAACTGCACTCGATCACTCTGATTGGGTACAGGCAATGCAGGACGAACTCAACGAGTTTGAGCGAAACAAGGTATGGAGACTGATTCCTACACCAAAGGATGCATCTGTAGTTGGACTGAAATGGGTATTTTCGAAAAAAATGGACAAACAAGGGAATGTAATTCGTAACAAAGCAAGGCTATTTGTGAAGGGATGTTTTCAAGAAGAAGGGATAGAATACGAAGAGACCTTCGCTCTAGTAGCAAGGTTAGAATCAATAAGAGTCTTTCTGACTTATGCCGCTCACCAGAACTTTGAAGTATATCAATTGGACGTCAAGTGTCCATTTCTAAATGGAGAATTAGAAGAAACGGTGTATGTAGAGCAACCACCAGGTTTTGTGAACGAGAAGTATCCAGATCATTGCTACATTCTGGACAAGGTGGTTTATGGTCTGAAGCAAGCACCAAGAGCATGGTATGAAACATTAACCTGATTTCTAAAAATGTCAAAGTTTAAACAAGTTTTGGTTGACCCAACCTTCTTTCATAAGAAAGAGGGTGACCACCTTATGATTGTTCAAATTTATGTCGATGATATCATCTTTGGTTCCACGAATCCTAGCTTAACCACACAATTCAGGAAATTGATGGAGACTAAGTTTGAAATGAGCTCAATGTGTCCAATTAACTTTTTCCTTGGCTTAAATATTAGACAGGGACTTGAAGGCATTTTTATTAATCAAGAGGCTTATACGAAGACCTTGCTTGCCAATTTTGGAATGATGGGAGAATCAAAAGTGAAGGTTCCTATGGCGTTTGGCACGAAGTTAACACCTTCTCTGGACAAACCGGATGCTGGCATGACCCTTTATCGTCAAACGATAGGGTCCTTGATGTATCTAACAACAAGTCGACCATACATAATGTTTTATGTTTGTTATTGTGCCAAGTTTCAAGCTAATCCATGCGAACCTCACCTGTTGGCTGTGAATAATATCTTTCGATATTTGAAGCGAACCTCTTCTCTCGGTCCATGGTACCCAACAAAACCAAGGTTCTTTGTTTAGGCATTCTCTGATGCTGATCTAGGAGGATGTGGACTGGACCGAAAGAGCACTACTGGAGGATGCCAGTTCCTTGATGGCAAACTTGTCAGCTGGCAATCGAAGAAAGAAACTTGTGAGTCTCTTTCTACAGCCGAAGCAGAGTATATAGCTACAACATCATGTACGTCACAGGTCATTTGGATACAAAGTCAACTTCGAGACTAAGGCCTGAACATGAAGAAAATTCAATTATATTGTGACTCTAAAAGTGCAATAAGGATATGTCATAACCCAGTGCAACACTCCAAAATGAAACACATAGCACTAAGGTATCATTTTATTAACGATCACGTGGAAGACGGTAATGTCGAAATATATTTTGTAAGAATCACTGATCAATTAGCTGACATCTTTACAAAAGCCTTGCCTGAATCAAGTTTTAATAAAATCTTACAAGGCTTAGGAATGATGGAAGCTGAATCTGTACCGAAATCACTTTCGCCTCATTAAAAGTTGGAAGCGAAATAGAGCGAACACTCGGTCTATTTCGGGTCCTGATTTTTCGGGAACCAAAATGAACCGAACGCTCGGTCCATTTCGCCTCATAAAAAATGGTGACATTTCGGTTCTATGTTTTGTACACTTTATTGTATCTTAATTTATTTTATGTTTTTCTCTTACTTTTCATAAAAATCCAAAAATAATTACTTTTCTGTTTTTATTTCTTTTTCAGAAAATTCACTACAAAACTCAAAAATATTGTCTTTTATGTTCCTTAAGAAAATAACAAAAGATCAAAAATAATTTTGTTTGTTAAGTCTTATTCTTAGTCAAGGTTATGGACTACTTCTTATGATGGAGTTGGGGCATGTATTATTCTTAATCTTTGTACTAGCTAAGTGTCCCTAGAAGCACGCTGTTGCATGTCAACCGAAGCTTCCAAAGACTCTGAGTAAAGCCTTAATGACTTGATATATACAAATCTTGTCTTCCCAATTAGGCTGCCAAATTTACTCTAGTCATGAGCTACCTTACTCTTTTCCTTTTGGGTTAAGAGTTTTCTGCATGGTCCTTCTATAATGCAGAGGTACTTTCGGCTCTTTAACCACCTCAACATTTTTCTCCATCTTTTTTGTTTCATGAATGTAACCCTTGAGACTCTCATCACTTACCACTGATGTTTACGGAACACAACATCTGTGTTAATGATCTTAGTTTCGTTCACCACGATCTAAGTGAAACCCAAAATTCAATACATTATATAAATTGATGGTGAACAATCAAATGTTCTAGCTTTCACCCATGAATTAACGACCCACTTTTGTGGATGTACCCTGAAATCTCTTTTTATTTTTTAGAGGTCCTTATGAAATTGTCTATCACCAAGGCATTTCTTCCCATAGGATCCAATTTAATTTTTGTCTTTGAGATTTCTACATAAATATCTCCATGTCACTGAAAAAGAACCAAACCTACTTGTTTAACAGGATACACCGGTCTCACAAGTACTTCTTCCACTTTCGGTCTTATGTCAAGTACCGATGTATGGATTGAAGCGAAAGCCACCCTAATAGCTTTATATAAAAAGATGCCTTTCAATGTCTCTTTACAAGCATTTGATCGTAATTCAACGGGAAACCAAGCAAGCACTTTGAAGTCTCTCTTGACTTTGAAGGTAGAGATTCGTGCCCGGGATCCAGTGTTTTATGTCTTCCTAGACATCACATATATCTCACAAATTATTTGATTTATTTCTTTATCTTTGACACTATCTTGCACGAAAATCTTTGATTTTCCAAAGTCTGGTTTGGTTTCTAATAAGCTATTTTCAGAAATATAGCTTCGGTTCATTATGATGGAATGGAGTCTTTTAAAAGCGAAAGGATGAGTCGACATTAATTTAAAGGGTCTGGAATCTGGAATGGATGAGATGAACATGGAAAGGCGCGTGAATTTGAAACGATAGCTGATATCATGCCTGTCTTCGCCTTTTTCGGTGTAACAATTGTCCAATCACGATTTTCTAGGCGTCGATTGAGATATTTTCGCATGTGATATGATTGTGATTTGTTTATGTCTCCTGCTTGACAGTATAAAGGGTTTTCTCAAATTACCTTTACCTTTTTTTTTACTACTATCATACTTTTCAAAGAAGAATACCGGCGATTCTTCCTCTACTCTTCATCATCTTCTTCATCGAGCTTCAACAATGGTAGAATCTTCTTTAGCCCAAGAAACTTCTACTCAATTGACTATTCTCTCTATCAAGGCGAATCAGAACCTTCTGATTGATCTCACACCGTTTGCATATGATCCATATATGCTTAATATGGTGGAATGTCTCAAGTACTCTCCAGTCGTTATCGCATTGCCGAAGGTTGAATCGGTCCTAATGTCTTTTTTCTCTCAGGTGTACTCTACTGCAACATACGACAAGACAAAAGAGAGGGTGCTCTTTGACATTCTCGATCAAAAGACGTCGATTTCCAAGAATCGGTTTTGCTCACTGCTAGAGCTTTCTTACGAAGCCTCCATGGTCAACCCTAACTCCATCACCACTCCTCAGCTCTTTTCAATGTTCTATAATATGGGGTATACGGAACTCCTCACGACAGTGACTAAAGTCAAGAAGTCTTGCCTTCCTCCTCAATAGAATGGCCTCTTCACTCTGCTGTTCAAAGGCCTTTCTGAGAGGGTTGCTGGTTCAGATGGGGCTAGCAAGGTTTTCATGACCCTTCTCTATGGTCTTTACACTGGAATCAACATAGATTATGGATATGTTCTTTGGATTCAGTTGGTGCAAAGTCTCTCCTCTGCTTTGTGTCATTTTGAAATCTCATGTGGAAGGTTTTGGACTATCGTTACTCACTGGGCTATGGAAAGGTTTCATGTCCCTATTATGGAAGACTCATTACTTTCTTCGATCACTACTTTTCATACGACTAAGATCATAGTCACCGATCCTTCCAAGTTTCCCTTCAACGGGTCTATTCCAGCCTCTATATATGCTTGTGTGCCTGATGCAAGCAAACTATTCCAAGAATACAAGAACCTTCCATCTTCTGGGCTAAGGGAGTTAACTCCGGAGATGATCAAGTCCTTTGAGGAATTTGATAAACCAGCAAAAAGGGGCAAAAAGCCTGATTTGAAAAAGGAGAAGGAGGGTCAAGTGTCCAAGGTGACTACTCCAAGGAAGCGAAAGTCTGAGAAGGCAGCTCCCTCACAACCGAAGAAGAAAAAGGTTAAGAAAATAGCCAAGAAACCATGACGCATTTCCACCAGTGATTCAGACTACACTCCCTCAGATCAGCAATCGAACACTCCACCAAGCGAAAACAAAAGTTCTGACTCAGACGTTGAAGGTTCGGTCTGTGGTGATACACCTCCAATTTCACCTACGCATGAGGTACCAGTTCGCTCCAACCCACCTTCACCTCTACGTATCTCAATTCCAATATCCATAATTCCAATCCCACCTATTATCACCTCCCAACCCACAACAACTATTCCCATTCCTATTCCAATATTCTCCAAAGCAACCACCGTCACTGTTATCCACACTACTGAACCTGAGGTTCGTGCCAACGTATCTGATATGGGGGTTCGTACCTTAGTGGATGAAACCCCTGTTATCTTAAAACCTCTCTCTCCTACACCATCAACAGAAACCGCCATAGTTCTTGGGGGCAAGGAAGTCGAATTTGACTCTTTCTATTATAGTCCCTACAGGGTGCAAAGCGATGATGATGATGATACCCCTGTCACCAAGAGACATCTCAAGGAGATGAATGAAAATCTAGACAAGCTTATGGCCTCCTCATCTACTCATGATTCTTTTTCTGAGTCTGCTATGAAAGGCATGCTGGCCACCTAGGTTAAGGAACACGAAGCTTCAATCACCAATGCCACCTCAGCTATTGATGCTTCAAGCAAAGTCTGCACCGAAGCGACTGGAAAAGTCGATAAACTAATTCATAATGCTAATCTTTTCCTTGAGTCTTTATAGGGTGCTGGAGAGAAAAATGCCAACCAAGTCAATGCCTCAGTTCAGACCCTAACTCAATTTCTTCAACAAGAGAAAGAACATTTTGAGGCGTTTCGAAAGAACCTAACCTCTGATCACGTCAAGCATCAAGTATCAGTCTCTGAGCGTTTGGATAAACTTCAGGCAGATCTTGCCTTGGAAAACAGAGTGATGGATGGCCTTGCTCTAAAAACCACTCAACTCAAAACCCTAACTCTGAAGCTGAATCAAACAAACAAGGAACATGAAGCACTGCATTCGGAGCGGTTTGTGGTAAAAAGCTTAGTTGGTGATGTACACTCGATTCTTCTTCATCTTCTCGAAGCCCATGGTTCAGTTATTATGATTTCAGTTCGACGTCATTTGGATGAGAAGTTGAGGCCTGCTCTTGACATTCTAAGTCGCATTGAGGGTGTTCTGGAGTCCGTTCTCCCACCGCAACAAGGGGGAGAAGAAAAGAAGCCTTCATCTCAACCACCGAAACCTCAACAACCAAAACCACAACAACCGAAGGTAGTTACTGAACCGAAGGAGAAAGAAGCTTCGGGTTCTGGTATACAAGATAAAGGAAAAAGCATTGTTGATGATGATGACGATGAGGATGATGTTGATGATATAGAAGAAATGGCTCCTAAATCAAGTTCTCATAAAGTCAAGCCCATCGTTCAAGAGATTAAAGGAAGCTTTAACGAAGCAATTAATCCAGAGAATGAAGAGAGAGAAGCGAATCTGCTTAAACAAAGGAAATTTAAGTTTCCTCTATGTTCGTTGAAAAGGCTTCAGAAGGAAGTAATTGAAGCTCCAAGCTTACATTGGCTAGAGCATGTTCTTTCATTTGATGTTGAGAATTCTAAAGATTCTCAATTCGATATGCCAATCACTTCTAAGGATTTTATCTTTCATTGCTTTGAGTCTACAATGGCGATTCCTTCTCCTGACCCGAAGGTTGATCAAGACTTGCTCGAGTACTATCATGATTTCTCTCAACCATAGTACCTGACTTGGAGTAGCAAGAAGATCACAACAGTTAAAGTACTGAAACCTACTCTAGTAGGGAAGTTCATTAATATCAAGCTCAAAGTGACCCGGGGATCAGACAGTTCGGTTCATATAATCTCTCTTGTTGATTTACCGAATTTGAATCTACATGATTGGATTCTCATAAAAATATGTTACTTTCCAACCCGAATGAGTATGATCCAATTATAGGTCACATCAAGCGTATGCTGGTGTGTTACATTCATGAAGTAGAAAAGATGGATTAGGAGATTGCCACTGCTATACGAAAGAATCCCTCAATCAAGCCAATCGGGACGGAAGGTGACATTATGCTGATGGTGAAGGGTAAAATAGACCCACAGTTTCAAACTGTTATGTTTCTTAGACGCGAGGGTCAAAGGTGTCTATTTGCTCTTGCTGATAAACACCTATTCTCTAATTCCTGCTTGGAGCACATTCTTGAGACTATCTATGGGTGTGATCAAAATAGTGAGGCAGACAAGAAGCTGTTTTCAGATATGCTTCGGTGGTATATGGTTTTCAGACAGACTCTACTTGCCATCATACCAAGGCTGTTCAAGGTTGTGAAGCGAACTACTCAACCTCCACCGAAGTGAAGTCTTACCCCAATTGACGCAAAGGGGGAGATTGTTGGTTCTATTGTGTTGCGTCTTGGGCTCGGTTATTAGTCCAGTTTTGTCACCGGTTTGGGCCTATCCAGCCGTATGTTTTGTTTTAGGGTTTTGTATATAAGTTTCATGCATGCAATCTTATCATTAACGCTTTAATTATTATTTTATTGATTGTATTGTAAAACCCTAGCTCACCTCTACAATGGAAGTTCTTGATCGAGCTCTGCTGAGGTGTGACTATATTGGAATCATTAAGCTCTATTTTGATTGAACTCGTGTTTACATTATTTGATTAGTCGTTTTCTATTAGCTTTTGAAGATCTAAAATGATCTAAAGAGTTTTTTAACTCAACACACCCAAATGACATCCAGTTCGTCTGCCGACTTAGGCAATTTGGTTATAAAATCCATTGTTATTCGTTCCCATTTCCACTCGGGTATCACTGGCTGTTGTAATAATCCTGAGGGCTTCTGATACTCTACCTTAGCCTTTGTGCAATTCAGGCACTTACCCAGTAGGTAGCAATCTCTGCTTTCATATTCGGCCACCGATAATGTTGTTTGCTATCTAGGTACATCTTATCAGAACCCGGATGGACAGAGTATCGTGTCTTGTGCGCTTCATTCATGACGACGTCTCTAAACCCTCCAAAATTTGGGATCCAGATCCGGTCCATGAGATACTGTGCTCCGTCCTCCTTGATATAGAGATTCTTGTCCATCGCACGTAATGCTTCGTTTGCAGCATTCTTTGGCTTCAAGAATTCCAGTTGATCCTCTTTGAATTGTGAAGACAAGTGGGAATGGACGGTCATTGTCAGTGTTTTTACTCGGTGGGCCGAGTATTCCTTTATGCTTAAGGCATCATATACCACGTTAACCTTCCCTGGATGGTACTTGATCTCACATTCATAGTCGTTGAGCAACTCAACCCATCTTCGCTGCCTCATTATTAATTCCTTTTGATTTAGAATGTGCTGGAGGCTTTTGTGGTCTGTGTAAATTGTTCACTTTGTCCCATAGAGATAGTGCCTCCAAAATTTCAAAGAAAAGACCACCGCTCCTACCTCGAGGTCGTAGGTAGTATAACTCACCTCGTGGTTTTTCAGTTGTTTGGACGCGTAGGCAATCACCTTTCCACGCTGCATTAGTACACAACCTAAACCTTGGTTAGAAGCGTCGCAATATACTACAAAATCTTCCGTTCCCTCTGGCAGAGACAAAAAACCGGAGCACTGCAGTGGGCTTGCTTCAAGGTTTGGAAAGCAGCTTCTTGTTTTGCATCCCAATTAAAGGGTACACCTTTTTGGGTTAGAGTGGTGAGGGGCTTGGCGATCTTGGAGAAATTCTGGATGAACCTTCTGTCATAACCAGTAAGGCCCAAGAATTACCTGATCTCTATTGGCGTTCTTGAGGTTGGCCAGTCCTCAATGGCTTTGATATTAGATGGGTCTACACGTATCCCTTCCTCACTGACTACGTGTCCCAGTAAATCCACCCTGCGAATCTAGAACTCGCATTTGGAGAATTTTACATAAAACTTCGCCGTCCTTAGAGTTTCTAAGACCTGCCTTAGATGTTGACCGTGTTCTTCCTTACTCCGTGAATACACGAGTATGTCATCGATGAAGACGATTACAAAGTTGTCGAGGAATGGTCGGCAGACTCAGTTCATGAGGTCTATAAATGCTACAGGTGCATTCGTTAGACCGAAGGGCATTACCACGAACTCAAAATGTCTGTAGCGGGTTCGAAAGGCAGTTTTGGGGATATCTTCTTCTCGTACCCATAGTTGGTGATATACGAACCTTAGATCTATTTTGAAAAAGTAACTGGCTCCTTGAAGCTGGTCGAATAGATCATCAATATGAGGGAGAGGGTATCGGTTCTTGATGGTGAGCTTGTTTAATTCCCGATAATCGATGCACATTTTGAAAGATCCATCCTTCTTTTTGACAAACATGAACGGAGTTCCCCCGCCCCAGGGTGAGAAGCTTGGTCTTATGAATCCTTAGTCTAGGAGTTCGCTCAATTGGCTAGATAACTCCTCCATTTCCGCAGGGGCTACATGTCAATCTGAAATTCTACCTATCTCTCGGGAGGTATTCCCGGTAGATCTTCGGGAAATACGTCTAGAAAGTTACATACCACCACAATATCCTTGATGTTCTTTTCCTCTTTCTGTTTGTCCATTATGTGAGCTAGAAAGGAATGATTCTTCTTGTGTAGGAACTTTTGTGCCTTGATGCATGATATGAGACAAAGTTTTGCGCCAAGTTTATCATCGTAAATATTTAGTGTTTCATTGTTGGGTAGGTGAAGTCGAACGACCTTCTCGCAACACTTGATATCGTCATGGTGGGGGCTTAACCAATCCATACTGATGATCACATCGAAACTTCTAATATTAACTGGCATCAAATTGATTTGAAACAAGTGGTTATTTAGTGTTAACGTGCATCCTACGTAAATGTTTGTGGTTGTTTCAGTCTCCCCATTAGCCATCTCCACCGTGAAGGCTTTGCTTAGCGTTTGGGGGTTTTGGTTTAGTAGGTGTCTGAATTTATGACTCACAAAACTCCGCTCAGCCCCACTATCGAATAAAATGCATTCATAAGTGTTGTTGAGGGGAAACGTACCAGTGACTACAGCTGGAACTTGTACCGCCTCACCCTACCCCAATGTTAGGACCCTATCGGATCCCCCGACACCATGGTTGTTGGCTTTTGGACAATTCTGCTTAAAATGGCCAACCTCCCCACCTCCGTAACACGTGCAGATAGCCCCATCATTGTTGGGTTGAGGGTTGTTTTATTGTGGAGGGGACCTGCAATACCGGACAATGTGCCCTTTTCTATTGCAGTTTTTACATTGGAAGTCCTTGCATGCCCCAATATGATGGAAACTACACTTGTCACACTCTGAGTGGGAACCTGCATGGGGCCTTGCAGGTGCTGGTGTGGTTGTTGTGGTTGCAACTGAGGTTTGTATGGCCGTAGTGGTAGCAGCGTAAACTGCTACTGTTTGCTGTTTCTTAGAAGAATCTGATGCATGTCCCTGTTTTCTTTTACTTCCCTTGTTCCTCTTGTTGATGTCTTCCTTCTTGGTCTCTACATCTAGAATCTTGGTGCCCTTCTTGTTCCCATGATCATACAGCTTTTGTGCTAGGCACTTTGCACTATCGAACGTTTCAGGGTTGGCAACAATCATGTTTCCCTGAATTGGAGGAGTTAACCCCCAAATAATTTGTTCGATTTTCTTGCCTTCAGAGGTTATCATCCTTGGGCACAAGAGTGCCAGCTCACCAGGCCTAGCGATATAGGCATCAACATCGGAGTTTTGTACAGTAAGGTTCCAAAGTTCTTTTTCAAGCTTTTGTACTTCCCCACGAGGGCAGTACTCAGCCAACATAATCGTCTTGAGTTCCTCCCAAGACATAGCGATTGCAACTGTAAGAGTTAAGGACTTGACATGGCCATTCCACCATGCTAAATCCCGATCATCAAACATATATGCATCAAAACTCAACTTGATTTCTTCAGGGCAATCACAAATTTTAAAGAAGGATTCAGTTTTCTCAAACCAGCGTGTTAAAGCTATCACTCCACCGGTTTCGTTGAAAGTTCTGGGTTTCGCATTGGTAAAATCTTTATAGGTGCATGTTCTTGTAGGTCCTTGATTTTCTCCAAGATTGGATGTAACATCCCAAAATTCTAGACCAATCTATGGTGTGTGCCATGCGATCACCCCGAGCTCCTCCCTCCGCTACCGGAAGTACCTGAAAGCAAAACTGAAAACCGTAAGCATGAAGCTTAGTGAGTTCCCCACCTTACCACATACCATGCAAAACCACATACTGCACATACTGGGCCACGCCCGTTATCCTGGGCCTCGCCCCTACCCCGGGCCTCGCCCGATACAACGGCCCCGCCGCTCCAGGCCCCGCCTGGCTTCGAGCCTCGCTCGGATACATATCTGTTTCACTTAGGCCTCGCCTGTCACAGGGCCTCGCCCACTAACATATAATAGCACATAAACATATCACATAACATTACATAAACTAAACATATATTAACAACTCTTGCTCTAAGGCCTCGCCTATCTCTGGGCCCCGCCCGTGTCCTGCTACTGATGAGTCATGGAACCTCGTCCATACTCCTGCTGATAGTGAGATACGGGCCCAGCCCACCCTCACTCCTTTCCTAACTTGGGCCTCGCCCCTGCTCTGCTGCTACTAAGATGTGGAACACCATCCACACTCTGCTATTGGTGAGATACGGGACCTCGCCCTCACTCACCTCCCTACCAGGCACATACAAGTATCACACAGACAACAAGTATAAACTATCACATAAACCATTCCTTGGACACCCGCCCTCTATCATTGGACCTCGTCCGAATATCATACTAGCATACTGTGCCTAGGGCTAACCCCCGGGTCTTCTACTCATAACTACATGGGCCGGCATTGTGGCCGTAGACCCATTCATACAAAGGGAAACTCACCTGATACTGCTGAACTGCTGCTGCTAACCCCTTTGACCGCTACCTGACCACTGACTCCGAACTGCTGCTCCGCTAGCTCCCCGAGCTACCAATATCAACATAACACTTAGTCTAACTGACCTTCAAAGGTCAACCAAGTCAACTCTGGTCAAAGTCAACGTCCTGGTCAAAGTCAACCTTCCAGGTCAACCCTACTCGTCGAGTCACCCTACTGACTCGTCGAGTTCATAATTCCAGAGTCCTTCCACTCGCGACTCTACTCGCCGAGTCAGCCCCTGACTCGCCGAGTCTACTGATTCCCGATTCCTGACCAACTCACTGAGTCCTGGCTCGACTCACTGACTCGAGACTTAACTCGAAGGGTTTGGGACCACGCGACCTGACTCGCCGAGTCTAAGAACAGACTCGCCGAGCACACGGCAATCTTCATCCAACTCGCCGAGTTGTTCATCCAACTCGTCGAGTTCATGCCTATCTTCATCCGACTCGACGAGCTGTTCATCCCACTCGTCGAGTTCCTCCTCATCTTCAAGCTACTCGCCGAGTCCACTCGAAGGACTCGCCGAGTCCAATAAGATCCACTTACATGCAGAGGACTTCCGAGTCATGCATGAACTCCAAACTGTAGATCTACCCTTCCCAAGCCTATTCCCCACGTAAAGTTGCAAACTTTACGTGTAGAGAGGGAGATCTAAGCAAAATGCACCAATAACTAGGGTTTAAGACCAAGAGGCTCCAAAATCCACCCAATGGCTGAAACTTTACTGGATTCTAAACCAACACAAGCATGGATCTGAGGTAGCAACCTCAGATCTGGACCTCAAGCTCAAGATTGATCTAAGGCATGGCTTAAAAGCCCCAAAACTCATAACCAAGGAAAATATGGAGGAGAGAAATGACTTAATACCTTCAAATGCTCTGAAATGCTCCCCAAACTTCGGATCCAAGACCACTCCTTGATGCTTCAAAGATTCCCACTCCTTCTTCTTCCTTAAAACCACTCAAAAAATGGCTAAAAGCTTGAATGAAGACAATGGAGGCTTAAGGTGCGGCGTTCTGGGTGTGAGAGGCTGTAAAGGAGCTCTAGGAAGAAGATTGAGACGCTTAAATGGGCTCTAAGCCCCAGATTTAGGGTTTTCCTCGCACAGACCAGACTCGCCGAGTCCACTTGGCCGACTCGCCGAGTTGGTCACTTACTCCTCGACCCGCATCCCGCTCCGACTCGCCGAGTCCTTCCTTGGACTCGCCGAGTCCTTCCTTGGACTCGCCGAGTCCCTCCTAAATTTAGGGTTTCCTTTACTTTCTTGGCTTTCAAAATCTTGGGTGTTACAACTCTCCCCCACTTAAATTGAACTTCGTCCTCGATGTTTAGCATGGCCCACCGCCTGCGATCTGCCTCCAATACCCAACACCAGCCGCCTACCTGCGCTGGTCTTCCACCTGGTCATTCTGACTACATCAACCTCGCGGGTAAACCTCGGGTCAAACCTGACCCTGAACAACTTAGAAACATAACTTACTCAACCGATAATCCTTCTGGTACTCACTGAGTATTGCACTGAACCCGCAGAGGTTCTCCACCTCTTTCCTTGCGCAAATTCCTTGCCTTCCCAAGGCAAAGCCTCATAACCGACTTTCCTCTGACACTGTGAAGGTCCTATCCTTCACTAACTCCATCACCCCCCCCACTATTCCCAGAATGGGTCATCACCGTCAGTACTCACTGACACTCCTTTCTGCCATCACTTGGTGTCGAGCACCCCTCGACTCAACTAACTGAATTCCACCATACGCTGCATACTCGCACTGCCACCGACTGGTAATTCTGCTATTCCTCGTCTGACTCCCTGAAGAACTGAGACCACCCTGGTCCCTACCAACCTATCAATGACTGGATTACCGGCTCCCACCGGTAGCTAGTCCTAACACCATCACTAGTCGCTCTCAGCGACTTCCAAAGAAACCTCGACCACCTATATATACTCAATCAATCCTGCCACTCAGGCACTACAAACCTGGGATCCCCGATCCCCTAACTTGACACTAAGGTCCCTACCAGGTCCCACCTGCGCTGCTAGAACTCACGGGCCTCGCCCACGGGTCCCTCCCGCCTCTATTCTTCTAGTCTCACTAGTCTAGTCACTCATGCTCGGGCCTTGCCCACGGGTCTCACCCAACCATACTACTAAGCAACCCTGCTCCCAGGTCTTACCTGCACTGCTAATCTCATACGGGCCTCGCCCACGGGTCTCACCCAACTATATCCTGGAGCGGCCTCTCCCAAGGTCTCACCTCTCTAGAGCTATACAGACAACTCCCTATCATTCTCATCCACTACTCAATCTTGATCCCTACCTGATCACTAGGAGATAAGGGCCTCGCCCCAACTCCACTAACGGAACTACTAAGGAATGCTACGGCTTACCCATAGCCTTACATCACCATCCATTGCTGACCTCTAGTGAATGCTACAGCTGCCCTGTAGTCTTACAATACTTCCACTACTGACTGCTAATACGAAGGCACCCACGTGCCATCAGCTGCTCAAGATCCTTGTTCCGACTCCCGCGAGTCCTTCGGGCGATCCACAACCTGAATTCTCACCCATAACTAACCATTACCATCACACGCACTAGCTGATGTGGAGTTTCTCAAACTCCCAACCCTGAAATCCTTAATCCATCAAACGTTGAACTACTTCTCTTCCCTCTCGGAGGTCACATACTCATTCTGGGTCTGCGTGCTCCTCTCTGGGCACACCCAGAGGATTCTCCCCCACTTCGATCCTGCTTACCCCTTGCTGCTCAATACTCAAAGAGATCCCGATCTTTTCTACCATTCCATAACCCATCTACTGAGGAACCCAAGCCCGCCATAGCTAGGGATTTAGCCAATCCATCCCAATCACTGCACCACTCCGAACCAGCGAAACGTACCAAATCCCTCACAAGCATGCTACAGTTACTGCATGCTTCGAAACCTTCTTTAATAGAGCACATCCCCTAACTACCATACAAATATCCAAGGTATGGAGATGGCATATAACTCGATCACAATCAACCAATCAAAATAAAATACTTTTACCGCTAATGATGCAGAACCATAACAATGAAATTATGCATAAATAAAAGAACTGAAAATGGGAAATTGCATACCTGCAACGTCCGGCGTTTCTCGCGTCTCCAAGGTCGTCATCTGAAAAGCCCGGCTCCCTGCTGCAGGTGCCTCTACCCGGCCCTGACGGCCATCTGCGATCCTCAAAGTTGCAGGGGCGGGTGCCATCACCCGTCCTGCCGAAGACAAACTGGGGCACTGGGCCTTCTTGTGGCCCCGCTGGTTGCAATGAAAACATATCATGTCTGATCCCTTCGCGGCGGTAACAGTACAATCCCTGCTGAAATGACCAGTCCGACCGCACTTGAAGCAGCCAGACTCACCACCGCTACCACTCCTGCACGCACCCCCGTGCGCCCTGCCACACTTTTCGCACCGACTGCGGTCCTGATGATCCCTCGATCTCGAATCCGATCCCTTGGGCCTTTTGCCCGAACCCGTAGCTACCTGAACCTCCTCCGGCTTCCTCTTCCGGATCTGCTCCAAATCAATTTCCCTCTCCCTAGCCCGAGAAATCATATCTTCCAGCGTCTTACAGCTGGATCTGCTCACGAACTCCCTGATGTCATCCCTCAACATCTCATGGTACCGGGCCTTCTTCATCTCCTCATCCACGACATACTGTGGTACAAGAAGAGCCCTCTCCCTGAACTTGGCAGTGATCTCCGCCACAGTCTCAGTAGTCTGCGTCAAATCCTGAAACTCTCGTGCCAGCTGCTGCACCTCAATAATCGGCGAAAACTCCGCCCTGAACCTGGACGAGAAATCGCTCCATGTCATCGCGTCCAACGCGGCATCATCTCCCAGAGCATGACCAATCTCCTCCCACCAATCCCTCGCTCTGTCCTTCAGAAGACAGGAAGCGAGTCTAACCTTGTCCCCCTCAGGACACCTGCTCGTACGAAAAGCGTTGGCTACATCCGCCAACCATCTGCTGCTAGCAATGGGGTCCCTAGCCCCATGATAATCTGGTGCCCTGCAGGCTTTGAACTCTCAAAATGTCAAGGTACATGCTGCCACCAATGCCATCATCTCAATACGAAAGGCTCCCAGCCTCTCATCCAAAATCTCCAGTATGCCCTCCTTGACCGTGCCAAAGATCACAGGAGTCTGAGCTAAAATACTGCGCGTAACCTCAGCTGATATCAACTCTCTCATCCGCTCCTCGAGCTGCTCGGCCCCTGAACCCGAGCCTGATCCCTCTCCGGCGCCTGATCCGCCTGCTGGTCTCTCTCGCAATGTCACCATGCTGAAAATATACCACAACCACTATCAGAATACTCATCACTGATGCGAGACCAAACATACCCTACCAGGTTCCCGGTCTTGTCTCGGCCTTTCCCGAATCGAGTACGGATCCTCTGCTTTCAGTAGTACGGGCCCATACTACCTTCCACATCTATCCGTACTTTCCTCAGGAACTGCCTTGACTCCACCAGGTCCCTTATCCACTAATACTGCTCCCAACACTATCTCATCCTAGGCTTACCCTAGGGAAACCTCTAACTCAACTCAAACCAGTCCTCAGTTGCTGAAGGTCTCCTTGTGATGCCAATTAGCCATCACCTGGATACCATCACATGCGACGAGGCTCAAATAATCCTTCAAGTAAAAGACTCGTCGCTACAACGGTTGGACTCAGACGAGAGCTGCGCAATAGGGCCAAATCCAGCACTCTGAGATTATTCAACCCTGATCACATGTGACGTGGCGTATCCACTTAATGGCTAACTCACATCACTCAAAATCCCATAATGCACAAAGCAAGCAGCATTCAGACAAGGGGAAAATCTAACCACAACATCCTCAAGCAATCATACACACATAACAAAATTTGAACTAGCATGCAACACAAACTCATAACTCAGGCATAACCTAAACAGGCTATCCTACTACTATCTAATCAGCACTACTATGCAGCTCAAACACAAATAACAGGCACATAAGGCATCATCCCTAGATCCTTAGTCCTATTCTAGCATGCTGTTCTATCAACTGATAATCATAACATAAACTTGTATGGGTATTTTGGGGTACTTACTTGAGCTCGGTTGATTGCATGCACCACACCTCTTTTCTCTTTTCAAAGTTCTTTTCTTTCTGAATTCTTTTTGCTTTTCTAAAACTGTTTTTCGTTCTCAAAATTCTTTTTACAAAACTGTCCTTTTCACTTTTGAAAACTTTTTATCCGACCCCTCAGTTTGAGTTTAGGCACACCCGAGAGTATGCCCGAATCCCTCAAACCAAGGCTCTGATACCAACTTGTAACATCCCAAAATTCTAGACCAAAAATTTCTTTTTAATAAAACATTACTTTAAACAAAGACATCATTCCAAAGCATAATCTGAGTATAAGTTTTCAAAACACATGTTTATTATCAGAGTAAACATTCCCAGGCTGACTAATCTATGGTGTGTGCCATGCGATCACCCCGAGCTCCTCCCTCCGCTACCGGAAGTACCTGAAAGCAAAACTGAAAACCGTAAGCATGAAGCTTAGTGAGTTCCCCACCTTACCACATACCATGCAAAACCACATACTGCACATACTGGGCCACGCCCGTTATCCTGGGCCTCGCCCCTACCCCGGGCCTCGCCCGATACAACGGCCCCGCCGCTCCAGGCCCCGCCTGGCTTCGAGCCTCGCTCGGATACATATTTGTTTCACTTAGGCCTCGCCTGTCACAGGGCCTCGCCCACTAACATATAATAGCACATAAACATATCACATAACATTACATAAACTAAACATATACTAACAACTCTTGCTCTAAGGCCTCGCCTATCTCTGGGCCCCGCCCGTGTCCTGCTACTGATGAGTCATGGAACCTCGTCCATACTCCTGCTGATAGTGAGATACGGGCCCAGCCCACCCTCACTCCTTTCCTAACTTGGGCCTCGCCCCTGCTCTGCTGCTACTGAGATGTGGAACACCATCCACACTCTGCTATTGGTGAGATACGGGACCTCGCCCTCACTCACCTCCCTACCAGGCACATACAAGTATCACACAGATAACAAGTATAAACTATCACATAAACCATTCCTTGGACACCCGCCCTCTATCATTGGACCTCGTCCGAATATCATACTAGCATACTGTGCCTAGGGCTAACCCCCCGGGTCTTCTACTTATAACTACATGGGCCGGCATTGTGGCCGTAGACCCATTCATACAAAGGGAAACTCACCTGATACTGCTGAACTACTGCTGCTAACCCCTTTGACCGCTACCTGACCACTGACTCCGAACTGCTGCTCCGCTAGCTCCCCGAGCTACCAATATCAACATAACACTTAGTCTAACTGACCTTCAAAGGTCAACCAAGTCAACTCTGGTCAAAGTCAACGTCCTGGTCAAAGTCAACCTTCCAGGTCAACCCTACTCGTCGAGTCACCCTGCTGACTCGTCGAGTTCATAATTCCAGAGTCCTTCCACTCGCAACTCTACTCGCCGAGTCAGCCCCTGACTCGCCGAGTCTACTGATTCCCGATTCCTGACCAATTCACTGAGTCCTGGCTCGACTCGCTGACTTGAGACTTAACTCAAAGGGTTTGGGACCACGCGACCTGACTCGCCAAGTCTAAGAACAGACTCGCCGAGCACACGACAATCTTCATCCAACTCGCCGAGTTGTTCATCCAACTCGTCGAGTTCATGCCTATCTTCATCCGACTCGACGAGCTGTTCATCCCACTCGTCGAGTTCCTCCTCATCTTCAAGCTACTCGCCGAGTCCACTCGAAGGACTCGCCGAGTCCAATAAGATCCACTTACATGCAGAGGACTTCCGAGTCATGCATGAACTCCAAACTGTAGATCTACCCTTCCCAAGCCTGTTCCCCAGTAAAGTTGCAAACTTTACGTGTAGAGAGGGAGATCTAGGCAAAATGCACCAATAACTAGGGTTTAAGACCAAGAGGCTCCAAAATCCACCCAATGGCTGAAACTTTACTGGATTCTAAACCAACACAAGCATGGATCTGAGGTAGCAACCTCAGATCTGGACCTCAAGCTCAAGATTGATCTAAGGCATGGCTTAAAAGCCCCAAAACTCATAACCAAGGAAAATCTGGAGGAGAGAAACGACTTAATACCTTCAAATGCTCTGAAATGCTCCCCAAACTTCGGATCCAAGACCACTCCTTGATGCTTCAAAGATTCCCACCCCTTCTTCTTCCTTAAAACCACTAAAAAATGGCTAAAAGCTTGAATGAAGAGAATGGAGGCTTAAGGTGCGGCGTTCTGGGTGTGAGAGGCTGTAAAGGAGCCCTAGGAAGAAGATTGAGACGCTTAAATAGGCTCCAAGCCCCGGATTTAGGGTTTTCCTCGCACAGACCAGACTCGCCGAGTCCACTTGGCCGACTCGCCGAGTTGGTGACTTACTCCTCGACCCGCATCCCGCTCCGACTCGCCGAGTCCTTCCTTGGACTCGTCGAGTCCCTCCTAAATTTAGGGTTTCCTTTACTTTCTTGGCTTTCAAAATCTTGGGTGTTACATTGGAACTTCCCATTCCCAGACCATTGCCACCCCCATTATTACCGTTGTGGGTGTAAGCCAACGATTCAATAACTGCAACTGATATTGTTGCCTGGAACGCAGAAGAGTACATCTCCGGCGGAGACGATGGTGCTGTCGCGTTGTTGTTTCTACAAACGTGCCTTCGAGGCATCTTTTTTCATGGAACAGAAGGATGATGAGTGCATAATAGTTTTTTTATTCCATTATTGTCTAGCGGTTGCGGTGATTCGATTTGTGCTTATAAGTGAAATCATATACTGTCAAGAAATAATGAGAAAATAAAATATAGCAGATAACAAAATCACAAATAAAACACACACTTGTTTCATTACTGATAAAAGTTTAGTACATGTTACGTGAAAATTTGGCCTTTACAAGACCTACAGTACAAGGGATCAAAGTCAAACAACATAACAACCCTATCGAGTAGTGTAATCACTTAATCGAGGGGTTAACCCTACATACACAAAGTAAAAAAGAAAAGGAGATCACATCAGGAGCAAGTGGTGGGTAAGATGGGTCCTACTCACGAAGGGAGGTCTCCGGTGGTGCTGATGACGAAGTAGATGCGCCTTGGAGTTTGGCCAATTGGCGCTCGGTGACACACAGCCTGGCTTCTAATGCCGCCTGACGCTCCTGGTAGTCTCTCACTACCTCCTAAGTTAGCCTCTCGGTCCTCTCCACGACTGCCCTCATCTGGTTCATTTGATCGGCGGTGTCTTGGGCCTGATTGTTGATATCTCAGGCCCCCCTGACCATTACGGGGAGGGAACGGTGGTCGCAATCCCTACTGTCTGCTCCACCTCTAGATGTCGTGAGCCCATTAAGGCATAGGGCCGTTGGGGCCCATCCGATGTGCTGGCACCCGTGCCATCTAAGGTAGATTGATGAATTCGGACTCCGTGTCCGAGTCATCCTCCTCGATGTCCTCGTCACTAACATCCAGCTCTTCCTCCTCAAAGTCTACCTCGGTTGCTTCGGGTTCCACTTCCAACTCCTCTAGGTCTTCCTCTGGTTCTTCCTCAAGCTATCCCCCATTCCCCTGATTGGGGAAGTAGGGATCTCCAGGAAGATGAAAGTTGGCCATAGCATCTGTACGAGAATATAAGAACAAAAGGATATATAAGAAAATACAATAAAGTTTTCACTTACTTTCAAAATACTCCTATAGTATTTAATTGTTTATGTTTGATCCCTTAATCTTTTGGGTAGTAGGTTGACAAGTTTCAGATTCGTTGTCTACCCCGATCACTCCCAAACACATTTTGGTTGTATTTTGAATAAATATAGTTGATTAGGCTATATTTATGCCCAATACGATTCCATAACTGCCTGAGTTTAACCGCGATGTCCAACTCTTCTAAAAACTTTTAATAGTTTCTTATTTTTGTTCAGAGTGTTTTAGTCCCATTGTATTTATAGTTGCATATCTTGTATGGATAGATATGCTAGTTCATTATAAACAATGCTCTAATACCAATTTGTCACATCCCCAAACCGGGATGGCGGAAACGTCCGGGGGTGGGTGACTTCATCTTGTAATATCATAATAATGTATATAAATGAAACATAGTGTGACATCCCCATTTTCACGGCCAGAAAAGACCGATTTTGTTTATGCTTTGTTTGAAAATTAGAGTAACATTTTAAATAAAAGTGTTGCGGAATTTGTCCCAAAACAAAATATGATAAAGCATTTCCATAGAAATGTATTTCATTAAAAAGACTCGGGATGTCATGTTCGATACAGATCATAAGCATAAGCAATACAACATAAGCCTTACTACATTATTTCATAACTACAGGCCTATATCCGTAATCCCTCATCCAAAACATCACATCTATGCTCAAGCGCCACTACCTGTAATACATAAAACGGAGTGGGTTAGGCTTGGGAGCCTGGTGAGCACATAGGGTTTTCAACCCACAATAAATAAGTTTATTAAATTCATCAATCAACAATAACCCGATTACCCGTTCCCGTTATCCTCACTTTTACGTCCCTAAACACCTATCATAAGGGACCTAGCCTAAGGATCATCATCGGGATAGACACTACTACTAAGGGGATTCCTCAGCAATAAATGTCCTTAAGGCAACCATGTGGGGGATGGAGTACACCGATGAACACATCGTTCACAAACACCTATAGGTTGCGAGCCTGCTAGCGTTCCACTGGACTGTCTAGAAGAGTCCGTGGTCGTCATCTATACTCCGCTAGATGACAGAATCAACAACATCAACATCGAGGCCTCTCATCATTTTAACACACATCACCTATTACATCTACCCATGTTTTACCCCAACATTTTCGTAGATATAAAATACGTATACAATTTAAATCATTGAAAACATGTATAAAAACGTTCATCCAGCATAGATAGCAAGTATTCAGATAATATGCACATATAACATGTAATTTATATAAAATACTTCATATCTATGTGTAAGCTGAAAGTAACTATGCACTCCAAAATCGGGCAACGCTTGCTTCTAACGATTCTATTTTCCTTCGACGAAACCTAGCATTATTGTCGCTAAATTTTAGTCTAATACTTACCGTGACCAACTATTAGTCTTAGTGTTATTATTATTATTATATAAGCGTTAAACAATATTTTCCAACCACTATGTACAGATAAGGGCCATACATAAAACACCGGAGGGCAGGACCATTTTGGCATATAACACTTCTGAAATCCAACAACCCTATGTGGCCCTTTAAACCAGATTTCCCGTACCGCGGGTAGTTAAAAAAAATATTATAACAACACTTATATAAGTTATAATAATAGCTCAAATATTTATTATAAGTTCATAATAACAATACTAATTTTAAATATAAGCTATATTAAAATAGGGTAAGCCTAACTTACTTACAAGGGGGTTTTAGCTAGGAGTCGGGTTCTGCAGGGGCAGAACTTCGTCGTTGAATTTTTCTAAGAAAGATTCGTACAACACTTCAGCGCTCACCTTACTATACTAAACTACAGAAAGAGAAGTCGAATCACGAGGGACTGAAATGCTCGGGGGATAAGGAGAGAAAGACTCTTGAATCAAGAGAATGGTGCAAGAAATATGAGAGCTCAAGGCTCTTATTTATACTAATTGAGTTTTCAAAAACTACCCTCCATAATTACTTAATGACCTTTTAGTTATATAAACAACTAAACACCCCTCTATAATACTATTTTAAATGGATTTAATGATATTTGTACTAAACTAATGTCGAAAGAACTCAACATTAGTCTTATAATGATCGCATCGTCGATACCTTTCTAATGATATATACATATGTATATATATGTGTACGTATACACGATTTATACTTTATTTTAATACGTAAATATGCTATTATAATTTGTAATTCGTTCATACGAACTCCGTTTTTGACGTTCTTTACATCCACGCGTAGGTGGAGACGTATTCTACTACTTTCGTTTAGACTCCGTCGGCTAATTTTGACTTTATTTTTAAAGTTATATTTTTAACAGGCAGGGACAGGATTAGTCCGTTAAAATATCATAACTTCTTCATACGAAGTCAGATTTGAGCGTTCTTTTTATGGACACTCTCAGTTTAACATATTCTACGACTTTCATTTAGATTTCTAAGGCTAAAAGTCGCTCTATCGTAAGTTCACTATTTACGCTTCCCGGTGTCGCGTCGGTTCCGTCGTGAAACTTCGACGGGTCATAACTTCTTCGTTATAACTCGGATTTCGGTGTTATTTATATCCCCGAAATCCTTGTTTCGACCACTACAAGTTTATGTAGAGATATCGGGCTTATCTCACACTTTAATTTTGACGCTTATTTTTATTCTTTATTAATTATACATTTATAATTAAATAATAAGCTCATAAATACACATAATTCACATAATACTCAAATATTTCATCTTTATTACTTCAAAAAGAGTTACAATAGTTGACCTAGACTATTACATTGTCAAAAATGCTTAGCCCCGAAACTCGGGCGTTACACATAGCCACCATCATCATCATACATTCAAGATAACAACATACATGGTTTATAACATTGTTTTTGTTCATAAAAATTACATCCAAAATTAACAAATGTATCATGAAACCAAAATACAACATTCTTTCAATTCCATAGCTGTAAAGAATCGGCTTACTGTGTTCCTGAGAATACAAGTCGTTTGAAAAGCGTCAATATATAAAATCTTGGTGAGTTCATAAGCATGTTTGTATGAAAAATTTGTAGTAGTTTGTAAATCTCCAGAAAATCCAATATCTTCTTGTAAAAATAGTTTGTAAGTCTTGTTTCAAATCATGTATAATTGCATGTGTATTCTTTGTTTAACTTATTTGAAAATGTATAGAGAGTGATTCCCAGAAAATCCTGTATTTTCTTTTATATGAAAAAAGGTGGTCTTAAACCCTAAGACCCGAGTGGTGAAATTAGATGTACAATAGTTTATACATAGGTTCGTACTTCGTAACATGAGTAGAGTTTAGATATTTCATAAATTTTAATATAGTATTGTTATTATCTATGTGAGTCGTTATAACCATACTAATATGACGGAGTGCCTGTCTTGACGTTCTTCAGACGTCGGTTTCTGAGAAGATATTTGTCACCCTAGACTGGCCTGTCTAGCTGTAGCGAGCAGCTCAAGTGTGGGGTGTCAACCCCGTATAGATCTATACACAAACTCCCGCTCTCTCCCTCTAGCAGACTTTGGTTATAACTACAGGACTTACGGTGTACACTAAGTGGGTACTAGTGAAGGAGTGTCTCACAAGAGCCTTAACAGAATTTTCGCAAACATTGAATTTCATTATTTAACGTTATAAATAATGTTACTACTGTATGTTTTTGACTACAAACCATAGGTGGTAAAAATATAATCGTTTTTACCAAAAGTGTCAAAATATCACACTGTTACTCTTATTGTCACTAAAGGCTCAATTAACATAAAATTTGTCATATAAGGCCCAATTAAAACAGAATTGTCGCAATAGGCCCAATTTTTACCCAAATCATTGTAAGAGGCCCAATTTTACTAAAATGTTCATGAATGACTTAATATTATCCAAAATATCAATAATGGCTCATTATTACCAAAAGTGTCGAAAATGGCCCATTTTTACTAGAGTTGCCAAAAATAGTCCATTTTTACAATAATATTCATTTAAGGCCCATTTTTACAAAAGTTTTCAAAAATGGCCCATATTTACAAAAAACAAAAAAAAAACCCATTTTCGGCCCAGTTTGCTAAAATGGTCAAAAAATGGCCCAAGTTTATTAAAAAGCTCATTTTCGGCCCTTTTATACTCAAATGTTCAAAATTGGCCCAAGTTTATTAAAATATTTAAAATGGCCCATTCTTACCTTTATGGCCAAAAATAGTCCAATTTTTAGTGATACTTCCACATTTGATCAATCTTCATGTTTTCATGCCTAAAGTTTGTTTAAAACATATTCTTGGACTAATCTTTGTGATATTTATCATGCATCAAGTGAAAACAAATTTCATTTAGAAGCTAGATTTCATTTTGAAGAACATATTATGTTAACTAAGTCCAACATCTTGAGATTTAACCAAAAATCTCGAGTTCTTGGACTCTTAGCATGGATTTCACAACATTTAACACACATATCATACAATACATGCACATATAAGCAAATATACAAAGATTTACACAAGACCTTGACTTGCATCCTCCCCCAAAAAAAAGAAAGCTCGAAAATAGGGGTATGAATCTCACCTTGGGGGCTTTTTCGGTTTGAAGAGGAAGATGGAAGGAACTTTTCGGCCTAGAGTGCTTCTTTGAGGAGATCTTAGAAGTTGAGGGGCTCTAGGGAAGCATATGCACAAAAATAAAGTAGTTAAAGGGATGATCATACTATAAGATGAAGTAAAACAACTTGAGTGTGATTATGAACTTACCAAGTTAGTGATCTTTGAAGAGGAACTCTTGAACACACACCCACTTCACACGATTTTTGGAGCAAGAATAGAGAAAGTTTCTTTAGTTTTTGGGAGGAAATAAGAAAAGTGTGTTAGTTTTGAAATGAAAAAGTGGAGAGGGTGGTGATGGTTCGGCCGTATGTAGGGAAAGCAGAGGGAAGATCCCTCCTTGTTTTATGTTGGACAAAACTTTACTTCTAGATACATGCTAGGTAGAAACCTAGATGTATGTTATACAACTTTGAGGTGGCACACAAAAGTCAACCTCTTTTATTTGTTTTTTTTTGGTTTGAAGTACCGATCAGTTTAGGGAAGAAGGGAGAAAGAAAGAAGTTGGGCTTGGTTTGGAAGGGTAATCGAGAACACATTGGCCCAAGAAGGATTTTCAACCCATGAAGGCCCATATATGGGTTTTCGCCCCAATGAGGCTAAATGGCAAGGTTTTTGGCCCAAAAAGGTTAAATGAAAGAGTTTTCGGCCCAAAGAGGGGCTCATTAAAGGTTTTTGGTCTTGGAAGGCCCATCAAAGGGTTTTCGGCCCAAAATAATACCCTGTGGGGGTATTTGGACCAATTTAGTGTAAGGAAGGTGTTCACGGCCCAATAAGGCCCAATAAAAGTCTTACAGCCCATAAGGATCGTGTTGATGATTCATTGGCCCATTAAGGCCCAATAGGAGAGTTTTGCTCCATTAAAAGGTTTGGACCGAGAAAACTTGGGCTAAGGCCCAAGGTTGAGTGGATATAGCTTTTTGGGTTAGGTTTTGGGCTTACACAAGGAAGTTTCAACTTGAAACAAAATTTTTGGATGTATAAACTTGTATAATATTTAATTTAATTTATACTACACATGGTGTTACAAAAAGAAACTATCTTGCACATGGATCGAAAATCTAGCCCTAAAATCCTAGTTGTGACAAAAAAGCACAATAACATTTATTAGACTGCTTGAGAGATCTTTGCGGCTTGCGTTTTTCAACAGTGGGAGTGTCATCATCACAAGCTTTTCAAACACTTTCAGCAGAATCAGAATTGATTTTGATATGCTCACTCACACCTTGCACTGCTTCTTTATTTGCAAATGAAGTAGAAGCATTAGAATCATTCACCTCATCACGAGCTTTTGAATCATTATCTTCAGAACAAGAATTATTTGTGTTCTGCTCATGCCCATATTGCACTATGTCCTTATCTGCACATGAGGTCGAAACATTAGAATCGTTTACCTCAACACTTATAGTGGGACCAGATTGTGTAGTCTTAATTGAAGCTGGTACATGGGGCTGGCCATACTGAGCCAATATCTCTACCTCATTGGTTTCAAGGGCAGGGTATAGTTGTCATTGAAGGGAGGTGGAACACTATGATACCCTAGACCGTTATTCTAATTATCTTTAAATTTTAATTGTTTCTGAATCATAGTCTCAACTATCTTACTTGACACATCAAACTTTTTTAAATTAAAATATGCATTTTCAAACTTATTTTTCAATGTGTCAAACTCGGCAGTTAGACTGGCAATGTCTACTTGAGCATAATTATATTGTTCACATTTAATACTATATTCTTCCTTAATCCTTTTTAGGTCTTTGGTTTGGGCATCTAAGTTTACTTTTAAGGTTTTTTTTTGTGCTTTTTTGAGAGTGTATCCTTCATATTTAAGGTCCTTAATTTCCCTAATTAATAAATCATGTTGATCACGATAAAATTTAATTTTAGTTTCACAGGACTGAGAACATGAAGTGTCATTAACCTCGGTGATTGAAGAACTCATTATTCACCAAAAAGATTAATTACCAAAAATAGAACTGATTGTGAAACCAAGAAAAAAATGCCCTTTGACTTGAAACCTCGAAAGTCAAACTTGAAAGGTCAAACTTGAAAATCAAACTTAAAAGGTCAAACTTGAAAGTCAAACTTAAAAGGTCAAACATGCAAGTCAAACCTAAAAGTCAAAATTGAAAGTCAAATTTGAAGTTTAAACGTGAAAACTTGAAAGTCAAAGGTCAAATTTGAAAGTTAAAAGTCAAATTTGAAAGTCAAAAGTCAAACTTAAAAAGTCAAACTTGACAACTTGAAAGTCAAAGATGAAAGTCAAAATTTTGTTCCATGTATTTGTCCGGGTGATATCTAGAATAGAGGGTTATATGATCACTTATCTAAAATGGCACTTCATAGTTCAACAGAGTTTTAAGAGCTACGATTGCTAGTTGGTCCTGAAGTCATACTTGCAACTATAGTTATCAGACTTATCCAAGTGGGAGACGGTTGGATAAGGTGTCTAAGTCCGTAACTATATTTGGTGTGTACTTGACCCGACCCGGCATGGTCCATTTGGGTGTGCACTTCACCGAAACTATTTGTATGGATAGTCTTTTGAGAATAGTATATTTATGATTTATTAGTATATTATAAGTTATAATATATTAATATGAAATCGTATTATTTAGTTACTATTGATCAAGAATTAATTTGGGATTAATTTAGTGATCAAAAGAGACTAATTAAATATGGACTCTTATATATATATATATATATATATATATATATATATATATATATATATATATATATATATATATATAGAATGGGCCAATGTTCATTTAGGATGGGCTAAGCTTGCATGGATAGTCCATGGAGTTTTTAACCCATGGATCCTATGTAAATGAAAGGTCATAGGTATTAGGGTTTACATGGATGTAACCTTAATCCACCATACTATATAAAGAGGTATTTGTGTAAGAACAAAGGTGGGTCGATTTCTACAAGTGCGTACTATTCTCTCAAGGCTTCCAAGTTGGTTTGGTGATTTGTGATTCCACTTGAGGCATCCACATTATTGGTGCTAGGCTCTCAAAACTCCAAGCAATCAAGCACAAAGAAAAGATATGTTATTCTACTAGATTTTATGTTACAAGTACCCCATAACATGCTAGTTAGGTTGAGAACCTTGGAAAAATCAAATTTGCATGTATAATAGAGAAAACATAGATCCAAGGTTTCTAGGGTTGCATGTACACCATAGGAATGTTAGAATGCTCAAAACCCTTCAATAATAACATATCATAATCATGCTATCAGACATATCTAGGGTGTCCAACCTACCCTTCAGTCCTAACGACCGAATCGAGGGACTATTCCCCTCCTACTACCACTACCACATAGAACATATCATATTGGCACATAAAACACATCAAGTAATAGCAAACCAGACAATTATCACAAAGAAAATTCTCTCAACTATAATCAACTACTAGTGGGTTGGCCTTGGTGCCTTAGACCCACTTTTACTAGAAGGTAACTCACCTCAATGTCATGTAGTGTATGTACTATCCTCGATATGAAAATCGACTCTCATTGACTCGTCAATCTCTACACAACAACTTTTCTAATTTATCAATTCATACTCATAACCCTTACAAGGGTCACTCAATTCCAAGTCAAAGTCAAGGTCAAACCTTGGTTAAAGTCAACTTTGGTCAAAGTCAACATCCGGTTCACTCGACTCACTAAGTTGGTCCACCAACTCGCCGAGTCCCCATATCCACAAAAAGCTACCAACCCATCCCTACTCGTCGAGTCTAGCTAGAGCTCGACGATTTCACCTTCAGCAACACATCAGGCTATCTTTGACCGACTTGCCAAGTTTGTCCTTGAACTCGTCGAGTTCATCTTCATCCTTATGAAGGTGTTCAGTCTTTGACTCGCCGAGTTCATTCTTGAACTCGTCGAGTCCGTCTTCATGTGGTTGGGACATTGCCTTGAACTCTCCGAGTTCCTTCTTAAACTCATCGAGTCCTTTGATCTTCAAGTCCATAAGAAACCCCTAACAGGATGAGTGTTCCTTCCAGTCAACCAAAGACCATTTCCAGAAGACATTTGGGGAAAAATGCAACCCGACTCGTCGAGTCACCCAAGCGACTCGCCGAGTCCCTCTTTTTCCAAAACTATTTAGTCGATTACAATGGGTCTCAATGCCTCAAAACCATAGATCTGAACTCATATGGTCCATTTTATACGTAAAGTTCCAATCTTGACGTCCATGCATGGGGTTTTTTACTCAAAAAGCCATAAAAAGAGGTATCTAAGAAGCATGGGTCTCCCATGGCCATAAAGTTGGCACCTTTATGCCATGGGAACCCTCAGTGGTTCCCGTATCTGAAGTGTAACTCCACTCATACTCACAAAATCCAATTATAACTTCACAACTCATAAAAGGGGGTATAAAATATCCCCAAAACAAGATCTAAGAGATAGATGATCAAAGTTCAAGATTTTTTCCTTAAATGAACTAAGAATGAAGCAAAACCTCTAGATCTACTAGATTCCACTTGAACTCCCAAGCTTTCTTCTTCTCCTCTAACTTCAAATGAACATAAACTCACCAAAAGCTCAAGAACACTCAAAAGGGGCTTAGGGTTTCGATTTAAGGTTTCTCTGGGTTGGGAGGGACGATGAGGGCTGGGTTGAGGCAGAATAAGATGTTTAAATAGGGTGCAAACCTTAACATTAGGGTTTCATCCAGACAGCTCCTACTCATCGAGTCGGTCCCCCGACTTGTAGAGTAGGTCACTAAACCTCGGGTCCAAATTCGAGTCTACGCGACGAGAGTGCCTGGGAAAAACATGAAAAATACGTGAATTTAAATACGTACCATGGACCAGGTGTTACACCTGGTAGAGTGATGGACTTAATAGATTAAGTCCTTAATGGGTTAAATGTTCTTACTTAACCCTAATCGACATTTTATATGAAAACCCTAATCATGTTTGGGCTTCGAGTTTTGCCTTTTTTTTTGGGCTTAGGTGTTTGGGTTCTTGTTGGGCCATTTGAGAATAAGTGTGTGGGCTACGATATTTGGATGGGCTTTAGGGTAAGCCCCATGTAAGGGGTTTGGGCACAATTTGGAAAATTGGGACATAATTGGGTTTTGGTTGATTATTTGGCTTTTTGGCCTCGAGAGTTTGAGTTTGGGTCGTGGTCTTGGACCATGCTAGGTTAGGGGTAAAATAGTCTTTTTATCCCATGTATGGATTTATGGTTATGCATTGGCACCCAATTGTTAATTGGGTGTTGTTTTGATGTTTAATGGTTCAGGGAGCTGCCAGCCAGTAGCCGTGGTTTGTCTTTGTGATTCGGCAGTGTGATGTGAGTCTTCTCACTATATCTATGGGTTGAAGGCACCAATACTGGCCCATTACTTGTTATGTGGAATGCTAGTTGTCATTGTGATACTTGCATGAAAGACCATGGGGGAGCCCATGACATTTGGATATAAGACCATAGGGGGTGCCTATGGCATTTGGATATAAGACCATGGGGGAGACCATGGCATTCCTGGTAAATACCATGGGGGAGCCCATGGCAACTATATGTATGTGGATAATATTCTGTGGATGATAATCTGTGAATGATAATATGTGGATGATATTATGTGGTTGTATGCTATGTGGTTTTTTGGGGAAATCACTAAGCTTTGTGCTTACGGTTCTTATTTTACGTTTCAGGTACTTTCGGTTGTAAAGGGAAGAGCTCGGGATGACTGCATTGCACACACCATTGAGATTCTGCTATGATGTTTTACTCTGACTAAAGACAAATTGATGCATTTGTTTTATTCAAATGTGTGGATGTTATGGGAAATATAATAATTTATTTATTATGAAATTGAAATTTTTGGGACCATAGTTTTGGATGTTACATCAATGAATAAAAAGATACAAATTCACAGCTTAGTAACTTACATATTCACAAATGAATACAGAAAAACACATATTCACAGGCTTACCAAATTTTGCTGAGACATTTCATCAAACACTTTGTGTGCACCACATACATCAAATCCATAATCACCATAAAACATCACATCTAACCAGATAAATAAGAGCATCATCATATTTGACATCAAGCAACGTTGTTTAGTTCTCCGACGAGGTTTAATGTTGGTGGTTTGATGGTAAGAACAAATGCAAAACTTAAGAGGAAAACCATCAAACATTTATCATATTTGAGATTAAGAACATAAAACCGAATGTGTAACTCGAAGGACTCGGAACGAGATCTCTTCGGAACTCCTTTAATCTCGTCAGAAGTGGTAGTTAGCCGAATCTAACCGGAAAAAAACACAAACAAACCAGATTCGGTGACATCTGATGCAAATCTGGTGTGATCTGATGCAGATATGGTGAAATCTGATGCAGATCTAGTGGTTCATCGGAGTGAAAGAGAGAAATAGACGGATACGGTTGTAGATCTGGTGAAGTGGAGGCGGAGGATGACAAACAACGTTGTTTGGTTCTCTGGTGAGGTTTGACGGCAAGAATATATCCAGATCTTGAGAGGAAAAACAACAAACATTTTCCAAATTTGTGATAAATAACACCAAACCAGATGTGTAACTTGAAGGAATTGAAATCAGATCTTGTTGGAACTCCTTCAATCTCGTCAGAAGTGGTGGTTAGCCGAATATAACTTGAAAATGCACAAACATATCAGATTCGGTGAGATCTGATGCATATCTGATGAGATCTAATGCAGATTTGGTGATATATGATGTAGAATGTTGGTTCATCGGAGTAAAAAAGAGAAACAAATGGATACGGTCATAGATCTGACGAAATGGAGGTAGAGGACGAGGAATGTGAAGTCTTTAGAGAAGGTAACGTCGCCGGAGTTGTTACGGTTGTAGATCGGACCAAGGCAAATGAACATGAGCGGGATGGAAGCAAAGACGGTGCCATATCTAACCTCAAAATGCACAACACATCACATCTAGTGAGATCTGATGCAGATATGGTAATATCTAATGCAAATATGATGGTTCACCGGAGCAAAACAGAGAAAGAGATGGATGTGGTCGTAGATTTGGCGAAATGGAGGCGGAAAAGGAATAAAGCGACGTCGATCTTCTAGTGGAGGTGCTCCGCTTTCTACGGTGGTGCTGTTGACGACAATAGTTGGTGGTGGTGGTGTCGCCGACGGTAGTTGTGGTCTTTGGGTTTGTAGTATTAAAGTTAAATTTACAAAAATACACTTATTGAAAATGGTTCTTAACCTTTAGTGGTTCTCATTTGATCTCCCCCCCCCCCCCCCCTCTTCTCTCTCTCTCTCTCTCTCTCTCTCTCTCTCTATATATATATATATATATATATATATATATATATATATATATATATATATATATATATATATATATATATATATATACTTTTTGTTTTTCTACAACTTTACATCTTGTTTGGTTCATTTTAAGAAATTTGTTAGCTCATATATATATATATATATATATATATATATATATATATATATATATATATATATATATATATATATATATATATATATATATTAGACGTCTAGTTCTTTGTAGTTGGTGTTGTGAGCTACTTTGTATGGTAACCATTTTAATAGAAGGTATTTTTTTAAATTGCAAGATTACAACACAAACCAAGCAATTACAACATATGCAGTTAGTTTTTTTGGTAGATTTAGAAGGATATATATTTTATTTAAATACCTTGTTATGCACCTCCCAAATACACCAAAGTACATGGTTGTAAAGAACGTTCGATGTACGTTAGTCGGTGGACTAACGTTAATAGATAAATCGGGTAGACGGGGATGAATCGGGGACCATAAATTGTTAATTCATAGAAATTTTTTAACAAATTAAATATGATTAATATTATAACAAATTCGTAAATACCACTAATATCTTAATAAAATATGTTAATATGATTAATGCAATTCTAGTCATTTTGCAAATAGGTTCTATTGAAATAAATCTTTTTCCAAGTGTTAAAATTTCATCATTTGTACTGTTTCGCTCTACGTGTAGGAAGAGATTAATCGTTACGTAACTTCTAGTCGGTCAGATGACACCTAAAGATTAATTGGAACCTAATCGTAATTTTTACAACTCTGCTAAAAAAATACCATAGATAATGGCTAGAAGTATTTCAAACATGTCTGTGAAATAATTATTGTTAATTTAATAAAAATAAAATACAATGATTTTAAAAATTAATAATAACTTTTTGTTAGCTTTTTGACTAATCGTCTAATATATCTACGAATAAATTGTGGTCAGTAGTAATCCTTCATTGCTCCATATATGCGGCCGTTTGTTTTCACATTGTGCCCGCTTAACATGGAAGGATATTGTCTTCTTTGACAATGATTTGGATTTGTACGTACTTCATAATCATGCATATCACAGCCAAACAAATAAGTGAATAACCAAATTCAAATCAATAATCTTTTTCTCATTTACGTTCTTTTATCAAATGTACACCCCCCCCCTCCAAAAAAAAAAAAAAAAAAAAAAAAAAAAATTAAGAAAATGAAACACACACATTTATTATATATATATATATATATATATATATATATATATATATATATATATATATATACACTTTTATTTTAATTTATTAATTTATTGTTGTATAAATTATTATATATTGATTATACAGTATTTTATTTTATTGTTTCTCGTTAGAAGATAACTTAGTCGATGGCTCCTGCAATTTACAAATGATAGTATATCCCTATCACTCGTTTTATTTAAAAACCTTTTAAAGAATGATTGTATATTTAAATAGTGTATATATTAAGCTTGTATCAATTTCACTATATGCTTAGTACTAATGCCTTGTACTCTTGTTATCATCTCGTTAGTGCTTTTTAACAAAATCGTGTTATTACAAAAAAGTATATTTTAGTAAGGTTTTTCATGAAATAAGTCTGGACACAAGATTGATTAAAATAGCAACAAATAATATAAAACTAAAGGTAAACAAATAAAAATGATATCTGTCAAATGAAGTCCCAAATTAGGCTTACACGCAAAGTCTTAAAATAATTATAAATTGTAAAGTTGACTTTGATGTTACAATGTTTCACAAAACACGGGTGCCTACATTTCTCAACATCCGAATGGAATTTTAAAAAACTAATGGGTTTTATGAGCATTTATGACTAAATTCATGTCATTTTCGTTCAAAATAGTTTTATAGTTTTAGAGGAATAAAATGGAATAAAAATATTATGCTATTTATCAAACAGTGATGAAGCCATTTCCATATCTATAAATACTGTAAGTACTTTGCATATCATTATACAAAACAAGCTACAACACTTTCCAACTATAAGAAGCTAAAGCATTAAAAAATGGCTTCAAAAGCTTTGGCAAACATATCTTTTCTTCTTATGTTCAACCTTCTTTTCTTCACTCTCGTATCTTCCACTAGTACCCCAAAAGGCTGTCCACCTCCACCAAAACCTCCAACATCACCAGGGTGCCATTATTGTACATCACCATCAAAACCTCCGACACCTTCAGCACCTCCAACACCTACAAAACCTTCAACACCTCCAACACCTACAAAACCTACAACACCTTCAACGCCTCCAACGCCTACAAAACCTACAACACCTTCAACGCCTCCAACACCTACAAAACCTTCAACACCCCCAACACCTATAAAACCTACAACACCTTCAACGCCTCCAACGCCTACAAAACCTTCAACGCCTCCAACGCCTACAAAACCTACAATACCTTCAACGCCTCCAACACCTACAAAACCTTCAACACCTCCAACACCTACAAAACCTACAACACCTTCAACGCCTCCAACACCTACAAAACCTTCAACACCCCCAACACCTACAACACCTTCAAACCCTCCCACGCCTTCAACACCTTCAAACCCTCCAACGCCCTCAAGCCCTCCTAAAGCCACTTGCCCGACAGACACTCTCAAATTGGGTGTGTGTGCTAACTTGCTCAACAACCTTCTCCCTATAGTCATCGGAAACCCATCAGAGACACCATGTTGTTCCCTCCTTTCCGGCCTTGCAGATCTTGACGCTGCAGTCTGTCTTTGCACTGCCATCAAAGCTAATGTCTTGGGAATCAACCTCAACGTTCCCGTCTCATTGAGTGTCTTGCTTAACTATTGTGGAAAGAAGTCCCCATCCGGCTTCCAATGCACCTAGATTCTAAAAACTTATAATTATAGATTGTTCTATTTTGGAATATGTTTTCTTATGTTCAATATGATGTAAAGAATCAATTACCATATGATTCAAGAATAAAGTTGTGTACTATATTTTGAAAATTTTGTGACTATTACAAAATATCAATTCCTAAAAACTCCTAACAAAAAAATAAATAAATGTAATTACTATACTTAATTTATAATATAATAAATTTTGAAGTTACGGTAATTTATAATTTTTCAAGAATTTTTTTTTGAAATAAAAATAAGAAAGTTGATGAATTTTTTTTTTGCAGCAACAAACACTTACTGTATATAAAATAAGATTAATTTAGCGGGAATTAAACCTGTTTAAATACTTGATTAATAAAATATAAAACGAATATTTGGGGTTTAGGTTTTGGTTGTCTCTTTTGTGTAGTGGGATGATGAGTCAGCAAGAAAAGAACAAACAAATGTGAAAAATGGTATGGTGAGGACTCCGATGCTCAGTCACTGGTGATATTTATATCGAGAGATTGCTTTCATTTCTGTGAACATTTTAGCGAAAATCAGGAGGAACAGCAACAATTTATTTCGTAAGGTCGGTTAATTTATATGCAGTCTTTCCTTCTTTTATGTTCTTACAGTTCAAATCTATTTCCATTTTACTTCATCGTTGAACTTTCGTAATTACATTTCAACTCTTACGATTTGATCACAATTCCCAATAACATTAGATTTTCCTTTCCCCGAATTCTAATTCAACTTCATATCTTTGAAGCAACACTGAAATTCTACTGCTTTTGCTTCCAGTCTTCCAGGCCTGACAAGGTGATTAAACCATATGGAATTCTTCAATATACTCAAGATATATCGGGTTTTGTTGATTATCTGCTTGATATCTGAATTGGGTCATGGGTTTTATCACCCTGGTAGTTATCCTCCCACATATGTCAAAGGGGAGCCATTATCTGTGAAACTCAGCTCTTTAACTTCAATTGATACAGTAATCCCTTATAGCTACTATAGTTTACCCTTCTGTAAACCCCCAGAAGGTGTGAAAGACATTGCTGATAATCTTGGTGAGCTTCTGATTGGTGATTGGATCCAAAACTCGCCTTATAACTTTCATATGTACACAAATGAAACCGAGATCTTTCTTTGCCAAACAAAATCGTTATCCAGTGACGAGTATAAGCTGCTAACGAACAGGATTGAGGAGCTATATCAAGTTAATTTGTTCCTTGATAATTTGCCAGCTATTCGGTATGTTACTGATTACCCGAGGTGGACTGGGTACCCAATAGGTCTCAAGTTTTCTGATTCATATTATGTGTTTAATCACTTGAAGTTCACAGTTTTGGTTCACAAGTACGAAGAGATGAATGTTCCTCATAAGTACATGGTTGTAGGATTTGAAGTGGATCCTTGCAGTGTTAAACATAACCCCGAGACATTAACGAATTTGAAAACTTACAGTAAGTATCCATCTAAGATTGATTGTGAGGATAGCATAGTAGCTTTAAAGGAAAACGAACCCATAGCATTCACGTATGAAGTCACATTTATCGAAAGTGATATCAAGTGGTCATCAAGATGGGATTCTTACATAAAAATGGATGGAGCAAAAGTAGACTGGTTTTCCATCGTGAATTCACTCATGATCATCACTTTTTTAGCTGGAATCACTCTTGTGATCATTTTGAGAACAACAGTTAAACGGGATTTCTCAAATTTGAAAATTGTTGTAGTGGATGTCTACCGTTTTCCTAGCAATCCCATGCTTCTTTGTGTAATGGTGGGAAATGGGATTCAGATTCTTGGAACGACGGTTTTAACCTTCATTTTCGCCGCCATGGGATTCATGTCTCCGGTGTCCCGTGGCACTTTAGTCACCGGAATGTTAATCTTTTACATGGTCCTCGGAATCTTGGCCGGATATATCGCCGTACGTATGTGGCGGACAATCTTTTCCGGCGATCATAAAGGATGGGTTTCAGTTTCTTGGAAAGTTGCTTGCTTTTTCCCTGGTATCACTTTCTTGATTTTTTTTGTTCTAAATTTCCTCTTATGGAGTTCACACAGCACTAGAGCTATCCCGTTTTCGTTATTTGCAACCCTAATACTACTCTGGTTTTGCATTTCGGTTCCTTTATCGCTTCTTGGTGGTTACTTTGGTGTAAAGGCGCCTCATATTGAATACGAGATTAGAACCAATCAAATTCCTCGTGAAATCCCTGCTAAAAAGTACCCATCTTGGGTTCTAGTTCTTGGTGCTGGAACTCTTCCATTCGGTACCCTTTTCGTGGAGATTAACTTCATCATGTCTAGCATCTCTATGGATCGTGTGTACTATATTATAGGGTTCATGTTCGTTGCTTTGATCCTTCTAGTAATGGTGTGCGCTGAAGTGTCATTGGTTTTGACCTACATGCATCTTTGTGTTGAGGACTGGAAATGGTGGTGGAAATCTTTTTTTGCTTCTGGGTCGGTGGCATTGTATATATTCTTGTACTCGATATACTATCTCATTTTTGAACTCATGAGCCTAAGTGGACCAATCTCGGTTATACTCTACATTGGTTACTCACTCTTGATGGTCCTAGCCACTATGCTAGTGACAGGCACCGTTGGGTTCCTTTCGTCTTTTTGGTTTGTGCATTACTTGTTCTCGTCTGTGAGGCTTGATTGAAAAAACTAAGAAGTCGATGGGGTTGCTTTCTAGAAATTCAAAATTTTCTTTTCTGTTATGTAGTTTGTATATTATACTTTGATGGCAAGAACTTAGTTACTACATATGAAATTAAAGGAGTAGATGGATGATTGGTAGTTTGAATGCTGGTGTCTTTCGTGAATTGTTGTTTGTATGAATTTCAATGAAATCCGGGTTCCATTTTATGTTTGTGTTGTGTATATATACAACTAAAAGTCTAGACAATAGTCCGGATAAGTTTGATATTTTGTCAGGTCCGGCCTGATATTTCAGAGGACGAGACTGCAACAGGAGACTCAGTGAAAATAAAATATCAACACGACAAAAAAAGGAGAGTTTTGAATAGGAGAGACAAGCAAATGTTTGTACTTTTCTTTAGATTAAGTTAATTTCATTAAATTGTTAGTAGATTTTAGAATTTATAATTATATTTTGATTTTTTGATTTTCATTAACTCTCTTCATGATTAAGTTGACTTCAAGATTACAATCAAATATTACATTGGGCATATGAGATTCGGACGACTAATTTTATTTATATATTTTACGAAAATATCAACACCATAACTATATATATGTCCCAAAATTCGGAGGTACCCTGAAATCGGAGGCCTCGTGTGACCGCACCTCCTACACATCCCCGTGGCCACCATTGACTTGGTAAATTGTAATGGAGTGATTGTATATCTGATTATATATCATGAAGAAATTTTTTTCTGTTGATAATTTATTCAAGTTCCATATTTAGTCATTTTTTGCAATAAATTTCGGATTGTATCTCTACAAGTTGGTGTTGTGAAGTAGATCAGTTAATTGACTAATCATTTGGGTATTTGGCCATTGAAGATGGAGCCACACACAACTAGTTTAGTAAGGTTTAATAGAGGCTCTTGCAGGCAAAACACCCTCTTGGGTTTACGGGACAATATTTGTCAAGGCTAATAAAAGTTTAAAAAGAAGATCCAAATCTACTAAAAAAGATTGGGGAATAAATCTTTCTTTCGTTGAGTTGATGAGAGTTAGATTGCTTTTTTCTCTTGTCTTTAACGAGTGGCTCTAACTCGGCCTCTCAACTTTTCAAACCTTTCTTCTTTTGTATTTTTTCTGAAAATTTGAATTTTAGAAAAACACAACTATCATGAAAACTTGCAGAAAAACCAATTATACCAGAGTCATAGAAAAGATGGTTTTGCCACCATTGAGTCCAAGTTATACCATTTTTACTAAATCTATTCGGAAAAAAAAATCAAAGGAGTGAATTGTTAGCATAATAAGTTACTTGAGCTCTTTTTTATTAGGTCTTATGTTTTGTGCATTAGCTAGGTTAACCCTATATAACTTTCCTATTAATAGTTTTATCTTTCTTTCTCTTTACCGTTTTCTATCAATAATGTAACCTTATCCGTTTTCTATCTATACAATTTTCTTTCGTCGGTGTAACCTTAGCTGTTTTCTCTCCATATTATTATTACTTTTTGTAGATTGTTATTAGTTAAACGGTATCAGAGCTAGAATTGTGTTCGACCAGTCTTTTACGATTGTTATGTTTTTCAGATTCGTTTCTTTATTTCTTTTGGTTTGATTTGTTCGAATTTGTTGTTTTGAGGGTATTGTTGTTATTTCATCACTCTCTGGTTTAATTTGTTCGTTTGCCTTCAATTTCCTGCTGCGATTTGTTATATCGCGCCACGAAAATCCTTTTCATCGATATTTTTGTCGCAATTTGTGAATATCGTTGAGATCTTAGGTATGATTCCTGATTGGTTTCTTTATTTCTTTTGGTTTGATTTGTTTGAATTATTTATTTTGCTTGACTTGGTTGAATTGTTCGTTTGTTGCTATTTTTCTTATTTCAATTATTGTTGTTTCCGTATTTTGTGCACCGAATTTGGGCTCCTTGCGCCGTAATTTGGATTGTTTATATTGGTTTGATCCGTTTCGTGATTTCATTTGTTCGATATGCTTTCTCTTTTTTTTTTCCGATTTTTAGTGTCGTGATGCTACTTTCTTCTATTAGAGTTGATTTGTTTCGATTTTGGTTCTATCCATTTCGTGTCGTTATTTGTTTGATTTGCTATTTCGCCGTTTCTTGATTCGCGATTCTACTTGGTTCGATGAGGTTTGATTCGTTTTGTTGTTTATTCGTTTTGTCGATTTCTGGTCACAATGATCAAAATCGCGCCACAATTTTTCTTCAGAAAGCATTTTTTGTTCATCTTGGTTTGCCGAAGCTCTTGAAAATCTTGGTCGTCGAAAGGTTCCTACTCTTAGTATTCTTAACATTTTCGGTTGAATTCAGATTTTTTTTCGTTGACTTTGAAAGTTTCTTAAAAAAAGTTTTTGTTTTACTTTTGCAAGAATTTCACTTCATGTTAAGAACAATTATAATGCTTTCGTCTTATCTTCTTGTTACAAAAGTGGTTTTTTAAGAGTGTTAACGGTTATCTATTTATGCTTAGTGTTACAAAAAATATAGATGCGGTGCTTCATTTGATATTATTAAAAAATGAGATTTTTTTTAAGTTTTGGTAAATTTAGTTTCAGTTTCCGCTTTCGCTAGTATCATTAGATCTATATTATCTTCAACAATATTTGATATGGTTTTGTTTTAGCATTTCTTGTTTCACTTCGCCTTCTTTGTTTGTTTCCGGTTAGAAATTCCATTTTTTTTTGTTTATAAAAGTATTTGATTCGGGTTTGTGTTCATTTTGTCATATTCTCTTATGTTCTAGTTTTATTTCGCATCTCTATTTGACTTTTACTTTTAGTTTTTTTTTGTTGGATTTTTTTTCTTTGCTTTTGTATCGGTGTTGCTCCTCTTTAGCAAACTCTCAATGCTTATTGCTCAAGCATTGTGAGTGTGAGGGGGGAAAGAGAATAAATAGGATTTGGTTCATTAGCTTAGTATGATGCAACTTTGTATATTACGTTTTCTTTGTTGTGATGTTTCCTCTAGTATATTTGGGGTTCCTTTATTTGGTTGCAGAAATGCAGATTTGGTTTTGGCTGCTTTCATGTAAACTGTTTTGTTTTAGCTGATTTCATGCAGATTGTTTGGTTTTTGCTGCTTTCATACAAATTGTTTTGATTTAGCTGCTTTTATGCAGATTGTTCTGAATTACTGAATCTATTTTATGCTCAAAACATTGAACAAGCGTTAAGAAGCGAAATTCTAAAACTCTAATAAAATGAGTATAGACCTAATTGTAATATCAAGACCATACTTGTGAAGGTAGTAAAGTTAAAAAAAAAAAAAAAAAAAAACAAAAAAAAAAAAAAAAACAAAAAACAAAAAACAAAAAAAAACCCATATAATATGGTGTTGTATTAGGGGAGGTTGATATAATCTCAAGAAATTACGATACTTGAAGTGGTAAAGTGCATTTTTGTGACAAAAGTGAGTCAATCATTTTTACAACCTGGGGAATATGCAATTCTTGACAATGAATCAAACGATCTGAATTAGTTTAGCTTGTGCGTGATATGTCATGTTTATGTTATGTGCTAGAAATATGTTATGTTGGTGTGGTGTGAACTTTAGGGTGTAATCTAGGCTAGATGTTATGCTATGTCATGTTTATGTTATGTGCTAGAAATATGTTATGTTGGTGTGGTGTGAACTTTAGGGTGTAATCTAGGCTAGATGGTATTTATAATGATATATATGTTATGAGGTGTTGTTAAACCCATGATAGATGCTAGACTAAATGATCAATTGCTCCAAATTGGATATGTTGTGATGTGTGTCCCTATTTGTGTATGGTATATGTGTTGGAAATGTTGATGCTCTATTGTGATAGAATTATTTATGGTGTATTTCACGCCAGAGAGCTTATGTGATGATTTGGTATGAATAATGATGATAGGTGCATACTAGTGTGACGACTATTTTTTAAATGCGTTGTAAATAATGTTTGCATGCTATTTCTGCAATATTAGTGTTGTAAAACTCACCGATTTGGCCGAGTACTTGTCTGAGTACTCGCTACTCGCCCCGAGGTGAGTTACAGAATTCGCGTACTCCTCGATCAGCCCTTTACTGAAGCGAGTAGTGTTGTTAAACTCGGTCAACTCGGTGACTAATATGTATAATATATTTAATGATTCATTATTTAACACAAACATGTGATTATTACTACATATATATATATATATATATATATATATATATATATATATATATCTTAAATATTCAATAATTATTCACAAAGTGAGACCATTGTGTGTTTTTCAGTTTGTGTATTCACATATATCTAATTTTGTTTTATATATTTCAATTAACTTATGATTTTAATTTATGATTTTGACATATATAATTTTCCTAAAAGTATTTCTACATGAATTACTTAATTTGAGTACTCTTCGAGTACTCGCTACTCGGCAGTCGGCTGAATAGGTACCGAGTAGCGAATTCTACAACTTTGAATATTAGATTGTCAAAGATGTTAGGAAAATCACATTCTAGTGATATATTATATAATAATTAAATGAGGAAAAATATACATAATAATAAGGAATGAAAGTGACCTTTGTATATAATTTCATATAAATAGAAATGCGGGGGAATATACATAAAGGGCCAAGGGTAGTGTTGGCTCTACGAGGAAAGCCATTTAGTGTTGGCTTTACAAGGAAAGTCAAGTAGTTTTGGGCCTACAAGGAAAGACAGGTAGTGTTCACTCTATGAGGAAAGCTAGTTAGTATTGACTCTACGAGGAATGCCAGTTAATGCTGGCTCTATGAGGAAAGCCAATCAAATGATTTTTCTACACGACCAATTTGACACATGATTCACCAGAGATGGGTGAACTAGAGTAATGTTGGCTCTATGAGTAAAGTCAGCGCAAACATCACATCAGATATGGGAGGTATATATTGGTTGAATTCGGCACCGTTTGTAGAAAATCCTTAACGACATTGTGAAATACTTATATTTCTTAACGTCGGAGTAGCGAATCCTATGAAACAGAACACCATGACTTGGGTGAGTGTGGCATCTCACCTCGTGCATCGGTCCATTAAGACTGACTTGTAGTAAATTAGGTATCTGATAGTACATGAAAGTGATACTGTAGGCTATCTAAGATTATTTAGTTTTCGAGATATGTTGAAGTTCCAAAGTTGTGAAGATTCCAAAATTGAAGAGTTTCTGGGTTGAGAGAATGCCGTGTGGTTGATTTGCAGTGTGTATTTGTCTTTCTTGTATCATTTTTCATTTGTGCTACTGGTAGTATAAATAGGAGTATCATTCCATGTAATCAGCACGCCTTTATCAATACAAGAATCACGTCTGTCATTCTATCATTTTCTTTGTTCATTCTCTTCCTCTACTTTAATATTTTCGTGCACTGGATATTAGGTTGTTTTTCTTCAAGGCTTGACTGGATTTGATCCAGACTTGACTGTAAATCTTTTACCAGCCTCCATTATTCTTGTTCTTTCAAGGTTCAAGAAATTGAACCTTATCCTACAATATCCTCGAGATATCATTTTATATAAACTGGTATTAGAGCTTGATTTGTTCTCCTTTGAATCCAAAAGATCAAATTATCATTGATTAAGAATACCTAAGTTACTCAATTTTGTATCAGGATAAAAGTTTTTCTATATACCACTTGTGCTAAAAACAACACAACAATAGATGATCTTAACCCAAATCAACCATTGTATTCTGTTCAAATCACCATCAACATGGGTATCCCAACGAGAACCCCATTGCTGATTGTTGAAGAATATGATCAATTGGAAGATGATAATAGAGAGATTCTTGAAATGAAAAGATAAAGGTGCCAAAATTTGGAGATCATTCACTAAAGGAACTCATGCTTTTTGCTGGTTTTACCCCACAAAAAGGATCGATTAACCTAAAGCAATTAAATTAAAAACTAAAATAGTCAGTTCCTGGCAACGGTACCAAAAACTTGATGCGTACAAATTATACCTACTAGTTTTAACCAACTACTTGTCTAGTAATGCACCTATAGGCAGTGTACCTAGTAAGTATATAGTATAGTAAAGTAAGTTGGGTATCGAACTCAGGGAACAGATCTAGTATATTAAAGTAACCACTAAAAATTAATCTAAAAGCAAAAAATAGTTAAAAGGGGTTTTATCTAATTTTTCAAGTTCAGAAAAACTTATGCACTTAACTAAAAACTATTTTAATCAATATATTAAAAACACTTTTGTTTAGTTTCGAATCAACCTTTTTCCTATTGTTAGTTACTATTTACATATTAATAAAGTTGATTACCAATTGTTATGTAATTAGCTATTTTGGTCCAATAAACTAATATTTTCACCAATTCATGTAATATTATGTACGGTCATACACAAGCAAGCATATAACTAGTTATTAATTGTAATTGAGCTTTGTAAGATTTATCTAGGCAATTAAGCAAACACAATTATGGTCACAATTATTTTCTCCAGCACAACTAAGTTTGTTACTTTTATTACTTGATCTAGATGTAGTCACTCCTAGCTCTAGCAATTTAATAGTCACTAAACTACTAGGTAAATAAGTTCATGTAAGTTAATGGTCACTAAGCTACACTAAACTTGAATTTAAGCTACAAAGTCACACACTTTAACATGCTAGGTAATGATAGTCAACCACAAGCACAAAACCAACTTATAAAATCCAATAACTAGTAAACTAAACCATAGATTCAAGGTTTCATCTAGCTAAACAAAAGTAAATGAATTTAGCTACTCATAACTAAAATTAAACACAAGAATTCATAAGTGACATGAATCAAGTATGAAAACCGAATGTAATGATTTCATCTTGAATTCCTCAATCTTCCAACTATCCTTCCTCCAAAAGAATGATTTTTGCACTCTTCCGACCTCAAATCTCGAGTATCCTAGAATATCCTCTCTCCGAAAAGCCTCTTCAATCAATAATGCAAAGGAGTATTTATAGTTTTGGAAAATATGTTGCTCACGTCGTGAGATAGGAATCTCACTTCGTGAACTTGGTTCTTATCCATATCGAGGAAGGAGTCTAACTTCCACGTACTAGTCTTCTAGAATATCCTCCTCACATCGTGAGCTTGATGTCTCATGTATCGAGCTTGATTTTTCAGCTGAAATCTTCTTCTTTTAAACTCCAATCTTCCATAGTTCCAATGCTTGTCACTTCTAGTCCTTATTCTTCAAGAGTGTCCTTGTTGGCTGTAAAATGTAAATTAATTCAATAAGTATCACATATCTTTGAAATTAACCAAAATATTACTTAAAATGTATTAAAATATTGCCTAAAAATGTGTATAAATATGCCAATATATATCAAACCGCCTAGTCTTCAGGAAATCTCTTCTGCTACTCTCCCCATGTCGATAGGTAAGAATCCTCAATTCATCCTTTTCTTTTCTAATATGAAGGATCCTAAACTTATAGGGTTTTTTATGTTTAGGTTCCAAGGCCACGCACTCCGGTGCTCGCTTTACCCTAGTCGATCTTGACACAACCATGTCTAGTGGCCAGATGGTAGTGAAGAAGGAGAAGACATCATCTTCTCTCCCTCCTAAGAGAACCTCCAAAGATTTGATGGTGAAGACTCCGGGATCCCAGAAGAGAAAAACTACTAAGGTCATGGATTTAAGCTTGGAAAATTTCAGAGCTAAGGACGCACTCCTGAAGTTGGTTTCTGTTTTTCAGGCTATAAATGTCAGCATAACTTTGCTTTTCATATTTTACCTTTCACTTTTACTTATGTCATTCTCATTTCAGGTCTCCGATCATGTCTCTATTGACATGAAGATCCAGGCTGAGAGGGTTGTATCAGCCTTAAAGGGGCAGGAGAAGATGTAGAGGGAGACTAGTGAGGATCTCTTGAGTAGGGTGAAGTTACTAAGCAAGGAGAAGGCTAAGAAGGAGGAGGAGCATGCTGCTATGATAGATTAGGTGATTGTTGAAATGAAGGTTAGTGATGTAGTGGCTGTTTGGGAGGCTAAGCTCAAGCTAGCAGAAGATGTGGAGAATACAGGATCCTGGTGTTGGGTTTTGAGCATTCTAACACTCCTATGGTGTACATGTAACCCTATAAACCTTAGATCTATGTTTTCTCTATCATACATGCAAATAAGAACTTTCCAAGGCTTTAATCCTAACTAGCATATTATGAAGCTCTTATACTAAAAAGTACTAGTTAGATGACATACCTTTTGATGTAGCTTGATGTCTTCAAGCTTTAATAGCTTAGCCCCAATAGTGTGGAAGCCTCAAGTGGAATCACAAATCACCAAAACACCTTGGAATAACCTTGAGAATAAGGATACTTTGGTTCTCTCTAGTGAAATCGGCTAGCCCTCTTAATGTACCCACACTAGTGCCAATTTCACCAACCAAGGACATCTTTATATAGTGTGGAGACTAGGGTTAAACCCATGACCTTTCATTTCATATGATCCATGGGTTAAACACTCCATGGACTATCCATGAAAGCTTAGCCCAACCTAAATGAACTTGGCCCATCACACACATATATCTAAGAGTCCATATTTAATGAGTTCATTTTGATCACTTAATTAATTCTAAATTAATTCTTGATCAATACTAATTAGATAATATGATTCTATATTAATATGTTAGAACTTATAATATATATTATTATACTATTCTCAAAAGATTATCCATATAAATTGTGTGGGTGAAGTGCAACCCAAATGGACCATGTCGGGTCGGGTCAAGTATATACCAAATATAGTTATGGACTTAGACATTAATCTAACAGTCTCCCACTTAGATAAGTCTAAAACTATTATTAAGTATGACTTCAAAACCTAACTGGCAATCATAGTTCTTAAAGCCGCCATCGAACTCTGATCTTGTCAACAAACTCTAACCTTTGTCAGTGACTTGTCCATTAGATAAGGGATCATATATTCCTCCATTCTAGATATCATATGGACTGAGACATGGATTATGATCATTCTCTCTGTCCATTTGTAGTTTCCCGATTTCCGATTTATGATGACTGACTGATTGAACAAATCAAATCAGTCATGGATTGGCCAAGCACCCACATGTGTCATCATTAAATCATCGAGGTGCCCACAGATATCGCTTTTATCCCGAAGGTAAAAGGAATGGATAAACTTCGACTCATATGGCTTGTTCTACTACTTGTTGAATCATACACAAAGGCCCGTTTTATAACATCGAGTTACCAATGCGTTTTCGTGCAATCAATGTATAACCAACTCATAGTAACAACTCATATCTCTAGGTTTGAAGAATATAAGATATTATCGTCTCATGATCACTCGTGATAAAATCCATGAAGTGATTCAAATGAGCGCAGGTTGAATCCAATATTCAGAACTTATGAGCACTCATGAGTGTTGTAACACAACTTTGTCCACCAACTTGGACCTCTACAAGCCAACCCATGACAGTCTTGATTCATATCTACTTCCAACATATGACCGACTGTGGATGGTTTGAATAGCTTAGTCATTCCGAAAGAATAACCTAGTTATTATGGAAGTCAAAACATGAAAAGTGAAACACAAGAATACATGAATCAAGTATGGTATCAAACCCTATGAATATAAATAAAACACTTTCTATTTATCACCATACTAATTACTCATTATTCATTGTTTCGGTTTTATCAACTTTATACTTGAATTAAAAAATACTAGGTGTCCCATGCTCCAAGCATGTACACTATGTTTTCTAAACAATAGCTTTTCCATACACCAAGTATGAACTTTGTGTTTGTCTATGATCCTTTTCTTTGTGAATTAGATCAATTGAACATAATTTCAAAGATTCTCTTTTCACACATCCAAATCCTTGTCTTAAATTTAAGAATTCCAAATTCCTATCATTTATCGAAATCTTTATAGATTTTAAACTTATATGCATTGTTCCTCTTGTAATGATTATGCACAAAGCCACAAAGGCTTGGCAACAATCATTACAGAGTATCCCAATGGAGAGCAATTCATTGGAAATGATGTCTCAAATTCAAAGCGCATTGCTTTGAAAATGCTTCTTGCATTAAGTTTCTTCAACCTTACACAAATTGTTTCCACCTATGAAGACAACTCTATATTCCCATTTTGACTATCACTTTTGAAAAATAGTTGCCTCTTTTCGGACTATGTCAATATGGTCCTTCCAATATTAATAGTATACTTCCAACTGTCCTTGAGCAACCAATCTTTGGTAAACCTTAGATTGTCCTCGACAATTGCTTAATCACTTTAGTCATATCCAATTCCAGACATTTTCCTCTTAATGCCCCAAGGCATTTGGAAAATTCATAAAGGATAAATATTATAGCACCTGTAATCGATCTTGTACCCAAAGCAAATGGGACATGATTCATGATGTCTCACATAAAGGCATGATTCTAGACCAGTCTTTTGCTACAATATTTGTATTTGCCATGTTTCCAAAATTTGACTATGAAGAGGGATGCCGTAATCATAATCGAATTTTGAGAACATAATATATTGGGTTTTTCCTTATGTGGAACCAATCCAACATGAAATTCATATATATATTCTTGACTAAAGGTGATTAAAATCTCAATATAAGCTCAAAATCCCACTCTAAGCCTTTTAGAATTGACATGAAGTATAATTTCCTCTCCCTTAATTATAGGAAAACAAATTTTTCAACCCCTGTAACCTCATGAATTGTAACTTTTGTTTTCTATAATTAACATTGCTAACTTGCAATTCTTATCATAACTATCATGCTCCCACTAACATGATGTTTATTAGCATAAAACTTATGCTCCCACTAGCTTTGACATGTATCTAGAAATTACAGGACTTTTAGAAATCAATACTTTATTGACTTTCTTACCAAAGTTCTGATTTCTGATACTAGATTGCTTTAATAAGGCTTTATCAAAATTATACACCTAATCTTAGATAGCTCATAGGTGTGTCTAAACAATTTCAGAACTATGAAAAGGGATGTCGTAATCATAGTCTTAATTGTTTAGACCTTTTGCCATTTCTCATAAGTCAATGTTAGTGTGCCGGTTAACCACGCACGCTCCACTAATGACTTTGAGAACTGCAAATATCACAATTGCTATCTACTTAAAATCTACTTAGTGAAAGAATTTCCTCACCATCATTTTCATGAATCGGAGAGAAACCTTATGACACTTAGATTTTATGGTGTATGTGTTCTTATCCATGTGAATTTGTCAAACCATAATCACAAGACTAGGTTAGTGATAAATCCTAACTCATATGGATCAAACTTGTGCAATCTTAACTTCTTGCCACCTAGCAGCACAAGGGCCTGCCATTGCTTCCAAGTAGTTATGCAAACAATTGAGAACATGTAGAACTCAAATGTATAGCCAACTTAACTGGAATGGGCACAGAAATGTCAACACGATAGGTTATAAACCTCTAGTTGTGTACTAGTGATGAAATACAGGTTTTTATTCTTGATTACTTCTTGAAACCCTTTCAGGATCTTTTAGACTCCCAGTGTCTCCTTGACCTATAAGACTTTCTTGCCAAATATTCAAGAGATAGTGTGGATTCTAATCAATACAGACACTTAACACAATTAGCCTTAGTTGGTCTTTGTTTTATCCAAAACATCACAACTTACCAATTTCAAATGTACAAGAGTAGAAAACTTTTACTCTTACATTTGACAAGTGTTTTAAACCTTCTTTAAGACATGTCACTCAAGTTACAATCTTAGAGTATAACTCTAAGAATTGTTTTTGGAACGAAGTATGAATCATCTTCTTGATTTAACCACTTCAACAATTCATAGCTCCTCTTCTTAGCTATCAGAATGCACTTAGAGGATGAATTGTGATAAGGTCTCAAAATCATTAAGATGATCTTAAAACATGATACTAAAGTACTCTCCCATCTTTTCAGATTTGAGAAACTTTTATCGTTCTACATAATTTGATTCTTCTTATTCTTTCTGTCATACATTGAAACTTTTCCAATGTCTCAGAATTATACTTAAGCTTATAAGTATAACCATATTTACTAAACTTTAGTAAATCATGACGAATCGTCTTATCGTTCTTTTGTGGTGGACTTGACCAATGCACAAGAATGTGTGCTCGATCCCTTAGTCCTTCACTTGACTCACATATACATGTGAACACAGAACTAGTCTTAATTTTCCAAAGTTGAAAATTCTCACACATCACACTAAACACCTTGTATGATTCCAAGTTTCGGTCCAATTGAAACTTGGGTGATGAGAATCTTTCCTTATTTGGTAAATTTAGACACTACCACAAATGAAAGAATCAAATTCGTATTTCTAATATTGCTATAAACATACAAACATCAAGTTTTCATGAATGCCATTGTAAGGAGATAAAAATAAAGTAAAACACACTTTTATTTATTTTAAAATGCGGAAAAAACTTTTTCCTTACAATGTAACTTGAAATGAAAACTATGCTATTACATGTTTCCTAGCAATCTATCATAACTCCTAAGAGTAGCTCAAGAATCTGATCTTCAATCAAGTGACAGAAATCCATCTTCGCGGTCAGATTCAACATACTCCTTCTTTAAGTTTCCTTCACTTTTCTTTTGATTCTTAAAACATCAACATGTGACCCAGTCACATCATGTAATAAGAAACTCAGAATAGAAACTTAACCGAGTTAGATTGTGGACTATACCTGAAGTAGAGTTAAACTTATTGACTTTACTAGCCTTATGATCTTTCAGGTAAAATTGACAGCTTTGCAACCAATGCCCTTTCCTTTTGAAAATAGAAGCATATGGACCCTTTAAGAATGGTACATGGGACAATCTCAGACTTAGCCTTTCTCTTTACCATTTGGTCAACTGAGTTGACTATGGCTAATCCCTTTTAATTAGGAAGAGAATGCTTTTTCTGGATTTCCAGTGTCATCATTGTCAGTGTCCATAAAGTGTTGGGAAGTCGGTCTTCTAATCAAATTTGCTTTACTAGCCTTCCAAATCATTGTTGATTCAGTAGTACCAAGCAAATTGATAAGATCATTAAGGGTCTTGTCAAAGTCTGTCTCATAGGAGTCCCAAAGGAACTCATTATGTTACTTAGAAAGTGATTAACCACCAACTTTCTCAAGACGTTGACACCCAACTCTCCCGGCTTGTCAATATGTGACTTCATCTCCAAGATACAACCACACATATACCTTGCTTGCCAATAGGGCTAGAGTGACCTTGAACTTGTGGGATAGGGAGAATAATTGGAGGAGGTGGAGGAAGTGAAGTTCAAAGAGATTTGGGAAGATCATAGATGTCTGAACTAGACATCTTTTTGGGAGATATTCAAGATAGTTGATTTAAAGTCCTTAATATAACACCCCAATATGAAATATTAAGGCTAGGACCCAACACATGAATCTATTTACAATTATCTTTGAAATTGGATTAGTATGAACATTACCACATCAAAAATAGGTTTACAAATCCAAAAACAGCTTTTGGTAATGTTCCTAGTCCAATTCCAGCCACGAAACCCGAAAATATGATGTCTGGAGGCCAAACTCGTCGAGTTCTTCATCGAAATCATCGAGTTCATGCTCTAATACATGAACTTGTCGAGTTTTCTTCTAGAACTCGTCAAGTTTTTGGCCCTGACAGATTCTTGGCTTCAAGAAATCTATTTGCATCTAGTATAAGAGAAAGCAAGCCTAGGCTTTGATACCACTGATGGGTTTTGAGTATTCTAACACTCATGTGGTGTATATACAACCCTATAAACCTTGGATCTATGTTTTCTCTATCATACATGCAAATAATAACTTTCCAAGGCTTAAACCCTAACTAGCATATTATGAAGCTCTTATACTACAAAGTACTAGTTAGATGACATACCTTTTGATGTAGCTTGATGTCTTCAAGCTTTAAGAGCTTAGTCCCAATAGTGTGGAAGCCTCAAGTGGAATAAAAAATCACCAAAACACCTTGGAATAACCTTGAGAATAAGGATACTTTGGTTCTCTCTAGTGAAATCGGCTAGCCCTCTTAATGTACCCACACTAGTGCCGATTTCACCAACCAAGGACATCTTTATATAGTGTGGAGACTAGGGTTAAACCCATGACCTTTCATTTCATATGATCCATGGGTTAAACACTCCATGGACTATCCATGAAAGCTTAGCCCAACCTAAATGAACTTGGCCCATCACACACATATATCTAAGAGTCCATATTTAATTAGTTCATTTTGATCACTTAATTAATTCTAAATTAATTCTTGATCAATACTAATTAGATTATATGATTCCATATTAATATATTTGAACTTATAATATATTAATATACTATTCTCAAAAGATTATCCATATAGATTATGCCGGTGAAGTCCAACCCAAATGGACCATGCCGGGTCGGGTCAAGTACATACCAAATATAGTTATGGACTTAGACATTAATCCAACACCTGGAACGGAGTCAGATGGCGTAAATCCTTGGCTAAGTTGAATAGCAAGCCTGTTGATGCTGGTCAGGGTCCTGTAGAGAACAACAAGGGAGAAAAGGGAGACACAAAGATATCCCCAACAAAAGCGTAGGTTTGATGTTTTTAAAAACAACTTTTAAATATTTTGGTTTGTAGATAATGTTTCACTTTTTTGGGGGTTGGTAGGCAACCCTTTTTATTTTATGCACATGGTTTTTGACATTTATATCTCTTTGCTTTTTTGTTTTATGTGATTGTAGTAGTGGGAATTCTGAGGATCTTCAGATGGTTATATGCATCTCTATGGAAAGAGGACAAAAAATCATTAACAATGATATATTCGGTGTTTTTCTATAAAAACATGGCCTAAAAAAATTAAACGAAAAAAATGAGTTTTGTTATAATCTAATGCATGCGCATCCATTATAGAAGTCTACAACTTTTCTTTTTCTATTGATCGCTTTAAATTTTGACGATTTAGATTGGTTATTTGGTTCCTTAACTAATAATGGTTCTTTATTGCAATTTTCTTTATGTGTTCTTGGTATCTTCATACTTTTTCTAATGAAAAATATGGTTGTTGTTAAAAAAATATTATTATATTATAATACTAGGTTATAGTCCGTGGAAACAACGGTTGACTTTTATAATTAAAGTTTTATAATAAAAACTCATAACTATTAATCAATTATTTAAAATAAAATACTAATTAGAAGATTTATGTTTTTTAATTTATGTAAATTATAATCGTTGATTCAAATAAATATGTACAATTATTTTTCAAGCTATATTAGAAATTTTTTTTATTTGTGGATTAATGAAAAAAATGATATTGTCTAATGAAATGTTAAATTAATTATAAAAAATAAAAGACCACGAAAAGTGAAGTAAATTAAAATTGATGTATGGTAAATAAGAAAATTAAGTTGTTGAAACAAAAATATGAAAAAATATAACAAATTACAAATGAAAATTAACAATAAAGTTTTATTAAAAATAATTAAAAAAATCGTTATAATAAATAATATTCTACAAACTACTTACAAATTTCGAAAAACTTCTTTATACACAACATTAGAAGTTTTATTTGTATGTCTACTATCCATATCTAAAATTAACAATTTTAATCATTCTCTACTTTTAACTTTAGATAAAACAACATACAATTGGTCATGTGTAAAAACCGGATCTTTGAGAAACAAACCAACCATAGATAAAGACTGTCCATGACTCTTGGTAATTGTCATTGCAAAACAAACTGCTAATGGAAATTGTCTTCTTTGGAATTTGAATGCGATTTTTTTTTCTAGATGGTGTTAAGGACATTCTTGGAATAAAGGTCTAATTTCCAATATTATTTCTTGATATAATAACTGCCTCAATAACTTGTTTGCCCAAAAATATTACTTGTAGTCTAGTGTCATTACATAAACAATTTTTCTGATCAATGTTTCTCAGCAACATAACTGGAACCGCGGCTTTCAAAACTAACTTATAATTAGGTAGACCTGAGACTTTGAGACCATTTAAAACATCATGTGAGTATAAATTGGCATCAAACTAATCATGGATAAACTCTGATTGGCATAGTTTATCTGAACTTAAATATTTGACTTTGTTTCCTGGAAACAATGATAGCAATCAATCTAACAATTTCATTTTTGGAGCAAGTATTGCTCTTTCTTGAAAATATCCCGGATTGTTAGAATCTTCAAGAATTGAATAATATTTAAATTTGATTAATGAACCTGTAGGAGCACACGAATCATTGATGAGATAATCATGCGGAATATAAATAATCGTTTCATCATCATGAGGACCACCAAGTTTGCCTTCTCCTATATCTGAGAGCCATTTTGCAAAATCCATTGTTTGCTAAATAGCAGATGTATCATTTTTGACAGTTAGCCTCATGATTTTGGTTAGTTGATGGACTTTGCATTGTTTCCATAAATATAAAGAACTTAGAGAAGCATTAACAGTGTCTTGTCTACTACCAATTGGGATAACAGGCAGAATTCGTCTAAAATATCCTCCAAAAACAATCACTTTCCCTCCAAATGGAAAATTTGAGTTTCTAAGTGAAACATCCCAAAAATACAGTCTAAAAATTTCATTTTAAATCATTAATAAAAACATAATTATCATTTGACATATAAAAATTATAAGTCGTGTATCCCAAAAATATCATAACATCTGTCAAATATATATGAGAGTATGAACATCCCAGGCTGAACAAATGGTGTGTTCACTGTAATCATCTCGAGCTCTCCTTTTGAAAACCGAAGTACCTATAACCAAAATTGAAAACGGTAAGCACAAAGCTTAGTGAGTCTCCCCAAACTACCACATACCAGACACGTAACATGAAACTAGGAGATATGGGCCCCACCCACTCTCATGGAGATTCGGGCCCCGCTCACACTCCGCTGTCTAGGAGATTCTGGCCCCACTCATAATTTGTTGTCTAGGAGATTCGGGCCCCGCCCACACTCCGCTGTCTAGGAGATACGGGCCCAACCAAAACTGAAAACTGTAAGCACGAAGCTTAGTGAGTCTCCCCAAACTACCATATACCATACACATAACATGCAACTAGAAGTTACGGGCCCCACCTATTTAAATGGAGATTCGGGCCCCACTCACATCGCACTACTGAAGTCCCGCGAATAAATCTCGGGCTATTGGTTAACATATCCCCAAGCTGTCAACATCAAAACAAAACCCAATTAACCATTTGGGCTTCCTATGCGTTACTCTAAAATACCCACTTGGGTTAAAAGGACCATTTTACCCCTAACCTAGCTTGGTCCAATATTAAGGCTCAAACTCATACTTTGAAGGCCCAAAGCTCAAATAATCAGCCAAGGCCCAATATGACCCATCTATGGCCCAATTTTCCAAATTGGGCCTAAGATTTCCAATGGGCCTTATCCTAAGGCCCAATTCAATACTCTAGTCCTTATACTTGTTCTTGGATGGTCCATCAATAGTCCAAACATCTAGGCCTAACAGAAAAGACCCGACTCAAAACCCAACACAATTAGGGTACATGAAATGACGATTAGGGTTAAGTGTTTCTTACTTAACTCATTAATGACTTAATCCATTAAGTCCCTCAATCTGCTAGGTAAATCATATAGTGTAATTGGCCATAAGCCATACATCTATCCACTGCTCCAAATAAGCGTCCTGACAATCCAAAACTAACATTTTCTAAAATTAGGGTTTTCTAAACCCTAATTAGGGTTTCTAACCCAAGCACATGCCAATGAAGTCCAAGATAAAGCTATTGGGCCGATTAGGGTTTCACCATGTTGAGCACCACCTACTGCTACCTCGGGCGGTGGTGGTCGACGGCGGCACACGGCAGTAGCCACCACCTCATGGTGGCGGTGGTGGCTTTTCCTTCAATCCTTCCGCCAAAAACGTTTATAAAAGTCCAATTTTACTACACATACTCATAATACCACATCATACTGTAACATCCATCCATTGAGGTATTATTTAAGTTATGTAGCTTAATATTAGCTTTGGACCTTTAGGGGTGGACCTTAGCAAAGATGGGCCAACAAGTTGGGCTGCCCATAAGCCATACGCTGGGCGTAACTTGGCGTACGTGGGGGCGTAGTGGCACATTGGATTCGAGGGACTCGGGGGCGTATGTGCAGCATACCAAGAAGAGTATATGTATGCTTGATGTCCTTGTGATTCATGCATGTTATGTATTATGTGTTTCGGGCTTCGGCTTGATATCGAGGTTAGCCCGATGTAGTTTATATGTTATGTTATGTGTTTATGATATATGTTATGATGTGTATGTGCCGGGGTAAGCTCGATGTCGGGGCAAGCTGATGCCAGACGTAGTCTGATGCCGTGGTAAGCCCAATGTCGGGCAGGAGTCCGACGTCGGGTAAGCCGATGTCGGTTTCGTCCCGATGCAGTTGGGAGTAGTCCAAGAGTTATGTTATTTGTTATATGTTATGTGTTTGGTATGTGGTAGTTTGGGGGAGCTCACTAAGCTTCGTGGTTACAGTTTTAGTTTTGGTTTTAGGTACTTCATTTAGCAAAGGGAAGGGCTCAGGTTGATAGCATGGCACACACGACAGTCTTTCTGGCCTGGGAGATTACTTTTATATTTTATCATATGTTTTTGGCACAATATTTGATCTGATTTTTTGTGATACATGATAAATGGTTTTCTCTATGATTATGGATAGTTTATGGTTTTATAATAATTTTCAAAATGAAATTTTTGGACTGTATTTTTGGGTTGTTTCAAGTTAGTATCAAAGCCTTGATTTGAGGGATTTGGGCACACTCTCGGATGAGTCTGAACTCAAAATAAGGAATAGGTATGAAAATTTTCAAAAGAAAATCAGTTTTATAAAAATAACTTTGAGATAAAGAAAAGAATTTTGAAAGGAGAGAAGGGTGTGGTGCACGCGATCAGCCGAGCTCAAGTAAGTACTCCCAAATTACCCATACAAGTTATTGTTATGTGATGATTATCAGCTTTATGAGAACAGCATGCTAGAATTACGACTAAGGATCTAGGGAGGATGCCTTATGTGCCTATTATATGTGTATCAGCATTATGAGAATTGCATGCTTGTTTAGGACTAAGGATATAGAAAGGATGTCTGATGTGCCTATTATATGTATCTCAGCTTTATGAGTTGTATGCTAGTACATATTAGTCAGGGGTAGCCTGAGAGAGATATGCTTGATTATGTTTACTCGATGCTCGAATGTTGCTTGCTTTGTGCTTTAGGAGTTCTAGTTATCTTTTACTAAATAGTAAGTGAATATGTTACGTTAAATATTGCAAGGATTAAATAATTTCAGAAGGTTAGGTCCAGCTCTATTGCACAACACTTGTTTGAGTCCAACCGTTGTAGGGTAGGATCTCTCATTCGAAGTATTATCTAGTCTTAGTAATATGTAATAATATTCACGAACTAGTTAGGGGGTAGCAGGGACTTCTTATGCAGCTGATAGCGGAGAGTGGGATGGTGATTACTCTAGGACAAGCCTAGGAAGAGTTTAGTATGAGATCAGCAATAGTAGTGGTAGAAGGGACTTGTTGGAGTCGAGGCAGTTCTTGAGGAAAGTACGGATAGATGTGGAAGGTAGTATGGGCCCGTACTACTGAAAGTAGAGGATTCATACTCTAATAAAGGAAGGCTGAGATAAGATCAGGGAACTAGTAGTGTATGTGATCCCTCGAGTTATGATAGTATTCTGACGTTTGTTATGATGTGTTTTTCAGAATTGTGGTTTTGCAGCCTAGACCAGTGGTTGGCTGTTCAGGTGCCGGAGAGGGATCGGGCTGAGGCTCTGGAGCCGATCAGCTAGATGAGCTGACTAGGGAGTTCATCTCCTTATAGATTACGCGTAGCATACTAGACCAGAATCTGGTGATTTTTGGATCGGTCAAGGAGGGTATCTTAGAGCTTCTGGATGAGAAGCTAAGCGCCTTCTGCACTGAGATAACAGCCATGATGGAATCGCGCACATTGACTTTCAGGGAGTTCAAAGCTTGTGGAGCTCCCGCCTACCATGGGGCGCGGGACCCCATTGCGAGTACCAGATAGTTGGCAGATGTCGCCAACGCATTCCGCACCATTCGATGTCCCGATGGGGACAAGGTTAGGCTTGTGTCCTGTCTTCTGAAGGACAGGGCACATGATTGGTGGGAGGAGGTTGGGAGAGCCATAGGTGATGACATAGTGTTGGATGCGATTACCTGGGGTGACTTCAGGACCAGGTTCAGGGCCGAGTTCGCACCTATTATTGAGGTGCAACAGCTTGCTAGGGAGTTCCAGGATCTCCAGCAGACGACGGAGACGGTGGCAGAGATTACTGCCAACTTTAGAGAGAGGGCCCTACTTGTTCCGTAGTATCTTGTGGATGAGGAGATGAAGAAAACTAGATACCATGAGATGCTGAGGAGTAACATTAGATAGCTTGTGAGCCGCTCTAGCTGCAAGACGCTGGAGGACATGATTGATAGAGCTCGAGAGAGGGAGTTGGATTTAGATATGGAGAGGAAGAGGAAACCAAAGGGGGTTCAGTCAGGGGGTTCGGGAAAGAAGTCCAAGGTATCAGATCACAGATCTTGGAGCCAGCAGAGCCATGGCCGTTGTGGCAAATGCGGCAGGATACACGAGGGGACGTGCAAGGCGGGGAGTTCGGGCTGCTAAAAGTGAGGCCGAACTGGTCATATGATTCGGGATTGCAAAACCACTACCACCACCACGACATCATCAGATCTGATTTGCTTCTAGTAAAATCAAATGGGACACAAGCAGTCCCAGTGCCCGAGTTTAGCAGTAGCAGGGAAGGTGGCAGTGCCTTCTCCTGCCACATTGAGGATTACATATGGCCGTCAGGTCCGGGCTGAGGCACCTACGTCGCGGAGTAGGGCTTTTCATCTTACTGTAGAGGAGGCACGAGCAGCTCCAGACGTGGTGATGGGTATGTATCTTTCTCTCATCTCTTTATTGATATTTTTTGTTGCTTATGTTTACATGTTTTATTATAGGATCGTTCCTCGTGAATAGTATATCAGCTTTAGTGTTGTTCGATTCGGGTCCCACCCGATCTTTTGTGTCTCTCGCGCTCAACAAATGGTTTGTAGGAGCTCCGGGGGAGTTGGGTTGTCCACTTGATGTAGAGGTAACAGATGACAGGACCATCAGGGTCACGAGGGTTCATAGAGGGTGTACACTTCAGTTACTTGATCAGCAGTTTTCAGTAGATCTGGTCCCTATTCCCCTGCGAGGGAATAAGGTTATAGTGGGTATGGATTGGTTGAGCCCCAATGGGGCAGTGATAGACTGCAAGCAGCAGCTGGTTAGGTTTCGCACTCCTAGTGAGGGAAAGTTATGGATCCAGGGCGAGAGGCCACAACGCGGACTAACTTTCTGTTCAAAAGCGAGAGTGAGGCGCCTCATTCAGCAGGGTTGCGCAGGATACGTTGCTTATGTCATGGATACCCAAGATAAGGGTAAGGCGACGGTGGATGACGTACCGGTAGTGTGAGAGTACTTGGACGTATTCCCATAGTATTTACCTGGAATACTTCCGGAGAGATAGGTTGAGTTTCAGATTGACCTGGTCCCTGGTGCGGTTCCGATAGCCAAGGCACCATATCAGTTGGCTCCTCCCGAGATGCAGGAGTTGTCTACGCAGCTGCAGGAGCAGCTAGACAAGGGTTTCATCAGGCCGAGCAGTTCACCATAGGGAGCCCCGATCCTGTTTGTGAAGAAAAATGACGGGTCACATCGTATGTGTATCGATTACCGGGAGTTGAACAAGGTAACGTGTGAATAACCGTTACCCACTTCCGAGGATAGATGATTTGTTTGATCAGTTGCAGGGAGTATCCTGGTTCTCCAAGATTGATCTATGGTCAGGATATCACCAGATGCGAGTCAGGGATGATGACGTGTAGAAGATAACTTTTAGGACTCGGTATGGACATTATGAGTTTGTGGTGATGCCATTTGGCCTCACCAATGCCCCAACCGCATTCATGGGCCTTATGAACCGCGTGTGTAGGTCGATGTTGGATTGGTCTGTAATAGTATTCATTGATGACATCTTGGTTTACTCTAAGAATCAGGGGCAGCATGAGGAGCACCTGAGGGAGGAGCTGGAGACACTGAGGAGGGAGAGACTGTATGCGAAGCTCTCCATGTGTGAGTTCTGGTTGCATGAGGTGCAGTTCCTTGGGCACCTTGTCAACCAGAAGAGTATTCTTGTCGATTCGGCCAAAATAGAGGCCGTGATGCAGTGGGAGATTCTGAGGTCTCCATCTGAGATTCGGAGTTTCCTGGGTATGGTAGGGTATTACAGGAGATCTATCCAGGACTTCTCCAAGATTGCAGTTCCGTTGACCCGACTGACTAAGAATTCGGTGGTTTATCGTTGGGGATCTGAGCAGCAGACAACCTTTGAGACGCCCAGACAACGATTGTGCGAGGCACCGATTCTCACCCTTCCAGAAGGTGTAGATGACTTCGTAGTTTACTGTGATACATCGATCACATGCATGAGAGCAGTGTTGATGCAGCGAGGATATGTGATAGATTATGCCTTGAGACAGTTGAAGCCTCATGAGGCTAACTATCCGACACACGATTTAGAACTGGGGGCAGTGGTGTTGTCCCTCAAGATTTGGCGACATTACCTCTATGGGGTCCGGTGTACCATTTACACGGACCACAAGAGTTTGAGGTACCTTATTGATCAGCCGAATTTGAACATGAGGCAGCGTCGGTGGTTAAATGTGGTGAAGGACTACGATTGTGAGATCATTTACCATCTCGACAAGGCCAACATGGTGGCCGACACCCTGAGCCGCAAGGCGGTAGCGGCCCCAATTCAAGACATCTGCTTGATGATGACAGTGATTACTCCACTATTGAAGCAGGTTAGAGAGGCGCAGGTTGAGGGCTTGAAGGAAGAGCGTCAAAAGTGCAAAAGGATTGTGGGTCAGGTGGCCTCCTTGGATTATGACAGCCGAGGGTTTGTTGACACTGCATGGAAGGGTCTGGGTACCGTACTGGGGCAGAGTACGACATTTATTGATGGATGAGGCCCACAAGTCCAGATTCTCCATCCATCGGGCGACGAAGATGTACAAAGATCTTCAACCTGATTACTGGTGGCCCTGCCTGAAGTGGGACGTATCTTGGTACGTGGAGAGATGCCTGACCTGCAGCAAGGTCAAGGCGGAGCACCAGAGGCCGCATGGCAAGATGCAACCATTATACATCCTTGTGCAGAAGTGGGAGGACATTAGTATGGACTTTATCACTAAGCTTCCCAGGACCGCACGTGGGGTCAATTCGATATGGGTCATCGTGGATCGGTTGACCAAGAGCGCCCACTTTATATCAATCCAGGAGAGCATCTCAGCCGAGAAGTTTGCCGAGATTTACGTACGAGAGGTGGTGGTATAGCATCGAGTGCCATTCTCAGTAGTGTCAGACCGAGATGTCCATTTTACTTCCAGATTTTGGAAGCAGATTCACGACGAGATGGGTACTCGTATCCACTTCAACAACGCTTTCCACCCTCATACGGACGGACAGAGCGAGAGGATGATTTAGACTCTCGAGGACATGCTTCGAGCATGCGTGTTGGATTTCGGTGGCAGTTGGGATAAGTACCTTCCGTTAGTGGATTTTTCGTATAACAATAGTTACCACTTTAGTATAGACCGTCCTTTCTTCGAGATGCTTTACGGGAGGAAGTGTAGGACCCCAATCTATTGGGGTGAGGTCGGTCAGAGGGTCATGGGGAGTATGGAGGTAGTACTCAATACTACAGAGAGGATCCAGCAGGTCCGAAGCAGGCTTCAGACTACCCAGTGTCGGTAGAAGAGTTACGCCGACAGACGGCGTTCGGACTTGGAGTTTTAGGTGGGTGACATGTCCTCTTAAAAGTGTCACCCAGGAAGGGTGTTATCCGGTTTCGGAAGCAGGGCAAGCTGGGCCCTAGGTACATCTTCATGGTCGTAGCCCAGGTGGGCAAGGTGGCATACCGATTGGATCTTCCAGCCGAGCTCAGTCAAATCCACAACACTTTCCATGTTTCTCAGCTTTGGAAGTGCTTAGTAGATGAGACAGCAGTTATACCCTTGGAGGACAGTCATGTTGATGACAGCCTGAACTACATTGAGAAGCCAGTGGAGATTCTGGATCACAAGACGAAGGAGCTGAGATATAAAAGAGTCCAGTTAGTGAAGGTACAATGGCAGCACCGGAAGGGTTCAGAGTGGACTTAGGAGTCCAAGGAGGAGATAAGGGAGCACTACCCGGAGTTGTTTCCGGATTCAGCAGCAGCAAGCTTTGAGGACGAAGTCTGATTCAAGTGTGGGTGAATTGTAAGATCCGTCTCTCGAGGTATTATTTAGATTATGTAGCTTAATATTAGCTTTGGACCTTTAAGGGTGGACCTTATCAAAGATGGGTCAAGAAGTTGGGTTGCCCATAAACCGTACGTTGGGCATAACTTGGCGTACGCAGGACGTAGTGGCACATTGGATTCGAGGGACTCGGGGGCGTACGTGCAGTGTACCAAGAGGTACGCCCAACGTACGTGGGCAGATGCCAATCCCTAAATTTTAGGGTTTAAGACATATAAATACCCCATTATAGCCTCCCTTCTAGCCTCCTCACCAGTCGCTCACCCTCAGAAAAACCTTAATTCGTCTCTTACCCCATTGTTGTGTGTGTTTGACCTTTTTTGAGTTCAATTTTGTGAAGAAAGGCTTGGAAGAAGTGAAGAGAAGATGGAGGAGAAGCACTTGAGTATCTTAAGCTCAAGAATCTGGACACAAGTTCATATTTTGGCACCCAAAGGAGGTATAAAGCTCCTACCTTTCCTCTTAGAAGTATAGATCTAGGGTTTTGAAGCTTTGAACCTTTTTAGGTCCAAAGAATGGATATTGTTCATGCAACTTTGTTTTTGAGCTTAGGGTTGCCACCCTTGAAGCTCAAAGTGTCCCTTAAGTAGTAAAGTTGCAAGCTTTGAAGCTTTGATGTAGCCATGCATGAGATCTAGCCATCTCCATGGAGGTTTATTGCTATTTTTAGAGTTAAGTTCATTTGGTGGGTTGCAAGCCATCAAGTGATCAACTTTATGGGTCAGGATGAAGTATTAGACTCAGATATGTAGTTTGGACGTAGTGTCTTAAGGGATTAAGCAATTTTGGAGGAAATGGCTTAAAAGGAGAGTACATTGGGCGTATACCCTAGTACGCGCAACGTACAAGCCATTCAAGAAGTATGTGCAGCGTATGGAAGGGTACGCTCAGCATATGCTCAGACAGTGGGCTTTATGCTATTAGGGCGCGGTTTGGGCCATGCTTTGGATCTAGCAGTAATTGGGCGGAGATGAGCCTTCAGAATTCAGTCAAGGGCCCAAGGACTTGTTGGGCTTGCAGTTTCAGTTTTGGTTTCAGGTACTTCAGCTAGCAAAGGGAAAGGCTCGGTTTGATAGCATGGCACACACCACAGTCTTTCAGGCCTGGGAGATTACTCTGATATTTTATCATATGTTTTTGGCATAGTATTTGATATGATGTTTTGTGATAGATGATACATGGTTTTCTCTATGATTATGGATGGTTTATGGTTTTATAATAATTTTCAAAACAAAATTTTTGGACCCTGTTTTTGGTTTGTTTCACATACACACACAACCACCACCATACGGCAGTTGGTGGCGGCTAAGGGGTGGCAGGAGGCGGCAACCACCACCCCATGGTGGTGGCAGTGAGTTTTCGGCCAAAAATACACATATCTCACACCAAAAATATTGAAAACAACCACTACACTCTAACATACACATATTCAACCACCTCTTAGGCGACAAACATCGCTGGAAAAATGCAACAGCGGCCCTTCATGACCACCGACGACGGCAGTGACGATTCCAGCATCACACCCACAAAGAATGAGAGAGAAAGGGGAAGGATAGGTTAAGGGGGACTTATTGTGCATTCTAGGTGGCTCGCAACTTGCACAAAGACGGCACATCGGGTTTTTCCCCGGTCCTCGGCGCTACTTCGGCTGCCCATGACGTTTTTGGCAGAAGACATCGCGATGGCAATCATCATTGGCACTGCAGCGGCGTCGGTCAAACTTTGCTCGCAAGCGGCGCTGAGAAAACTTCCAAGAATGGTGGTAGCGGCTGAACTCATCTAGGTTTAGGGTTAGATGGTGTAACGAGAGGGAACAAATGGTTCCTGTTTAATCCCGTGCTCATACAACCTCCATGCAATTTTTAAACTTCAAGTCCTTCCTTCTCATAAACTCTTCAAAACAGATCCATAAGTTACCAATTAGCCCCTATCACTCCCAAGCCCTTTCATTTTAGGTCCTAATAATTACCAAGCAGCCCCTACTTCTAAAATCCTTTTTCAAATTAAATCCGAAATCACATTTTAACCCCAAAACCAACACCATACTTAATATTATGGATTTTAGGGCTACTATTCATTTATTAATTTTATCTATTTATTTATTTAATAAACGGGGTGTTACAACTCTCCCCCACTTATATTAGATTTCGTCCTCGAAATCATTCATTACCTTCCCTTACACGCCAGACAACTTGAACGTCATTACCATAATCCTGAGCATAACCTAGCCTTTCCAAGGCAACCAAAACCATCCCTCGCAGGGTTCTTAAAACCCGAAGATGCACGAATTCCTAGCATTATGATCACATTACTCAATCTGAAATCCGAAGTCTCGATATGGTCTGACTCCCTGACAAACCGCCCATATAGATTCATTATAGCCGAATCCAGTCCACTTATCTCTCAACTGACTACTTAATTTCTGATAACTCGAGGTTCCCACTAGAAAATGGAATTACAGACCCAATTATCCTTGCATATTACTTATACTTGGCCAAGGATCAGATAATCCTGGTGTGAGTGACTTAGCATAACCCAAGCTATTTGTGACTCTATCCATACATGAAATCCTAAAATACCATTACTGCTTGAGACACCGAGATTGTCCGGAGCACTGAACTGCATGAAACAGTGAACTGCCTGAAACAATATGATGCGCCCTGGCTGCCTTCTAAAACCTATCGAGACCTCCCTGGTCTTAATTCGTTCACCAGTTATCTGAAACACCGGGTTCCGACCCAGTTGCGGAGCCAAAGGACTCCCACGTGGTCGTTCCATACAATTTTCGAACGAAATCATTGTCTGTAAATTGTTGCCATTAGTTATATTGCCACTATAGATCTAACGACCTCCTGACCCATACGATCGGGTCCATACGTTGACTCCTAAATTTACCAAATCCAAGGCTAAAAGTGATTGCTACATGACCAAGGGTAGCCTTATATCACAAACGACCTTAAACAGTCCATCGCTTCCTTGATCCCCTGACTGCAGTGATATTCTTACGGTCTTATCATCGGCTCAAACAGGTCTAATTCATCTGGGGAAATCCATAAACCAATATGTGGATTTGCCACACCCTCACTGCTGCACCCGAACTGGTGGGTACCACTGTTCCTTCTGCGATCTAACAACACCCCCATGCTATCTACCAACCTAGTGAATGTTACGGCTACACCCGTAGTCTCACAACACTCTAGCTCTATCTGCCAACCTTGTGAATGCTACGGCTACACCCGTAGGCTTACAACACTATAGCACTATCTGACTACTAGTGAATGCTACGGCTACACCCATAGACTTACAACACTTTCTCACACTATATGGCTTCTAGTGAATGCTACGGCTACAACAGCAGACTTACAACACTCTAACACTATCTAGATGCTAGTGAATGCTACGGTTACCCCCGCAAACTTACAACACTTTCTCACACTATATGGTTGCTAGTGAATGCTACGGCTACACCCGTAGACTTACAACACTCTAACACTATCTAGCTGTTGATTACTAATCTGAACACATCCAACGTCGAGCGTACACCTGACCTCTCATCCCAAACTGAACTTATATCCTGACAGGATTCCCCAACCTGATTCCCTGAGGCTTGCTATCAAACATTCCGAGAACGCAATCTCATTATTGGCAAATTTTTCGAACTTCCAACTCACACTATCCTCGATCCATATAACTGCTTGGGCTATCTTCCTTGATGACAAGGATGCGAAACTTATCCCAATTTCAAAACTATTACTGCTTCTGAATCCCTGGACGATTCTCCCCCACTTAGATTTGACTAAGTCTTCATAATACATGAAAATTGGAAAATTCCCCATCCTTCTAACTTTCCAACAATCAATCTAATGACAACCAACTCTTACCAACTAGTACTCCATTACTAGTCAATCAATAACAGTTACTAAGACAACTAAATCCTGTCGATGCTGGATAACCATCCTGCGGAACCCTGACTGCAGACGTTCCACAGAACACTCCTGATCCGATCTCGACCATAAACTAAGTTGAAACTGTACACCCCCAACCCCGCAATTAGGGAAATAACCTTTTGCTACCTACTAATAATTCTCGATATGCAATTGGCATATGATATCTCTTGGAAATATAATTCAAACACAGACATGGGATAAACCCAGAGTGACACTTACTCAAACCCTCGGAACGAAAGGCATCCATCGTGGAGTTTCCCGCAAGTGTTCCATCGAAACTGGCCCTGCTGGCCTCTCTAAAGTTGATCCTAAATCTTGGCTCTATTTCCAAGGCCCTTCAACGTATGCAAATAATCTGGTTCCCTCTTCACAACGTGCTCCAAGTCAATAACCCATTGTAACGACCCAAAAATTCTTCTGTCAACGAGATTAGTTTCCGTCCCACGAATATTTATTTGTGTAGGATTATTTTGGTTTTATGATGATAAAATAAAATAAGGGTGCATACATTTGTATTTAAGTCGAGGGGGTTTAAGTGTAATTTTAAGAAACTTGATTTATAAAAAAAAGCGAGTAAGGGTTAAAATAATTAATCGGTAAAATATGAAGTTGCTTAATATAACCTCTAAGTTGATAACATGCGAGAAATTTGATGGATTCTGATTATTTTTTCCGTCCCTTTAGCTACGTCCAACTTATGAAGGGTAGGTCGGTTTTGTTTTGGTGGGCTGCTATTACTCGCTCGATTTAGTGCAGCTAGGTAAAAAAAATAAATTTTTAAAGAGGTATGCAAGGAAACAGATCGGGAAGCAAAGGCAACGCCATGGCTGGTGCTTGAAGGTTTCAATGAAGCATCGAGGTCCGGAATTCTCTGGTAAGATTCTCACTTCCTCTCGTAAATGGGGTTATCATGCATGTAGTTGTGGCCGGTTTTAGGAAGCAAACTCGAGTGTACGTGTACGATTTTCTGCATTTTGTTCCATTCTTTTCCATGATTTTCTGTGGGTTTTCTTGCAGTTCAATGGATGCTATGAATCATCCATACGTCTCTCTAAACATCCCCTAGAGGCCTTGATATGTGGGTAACTATGATGTTGTTTGGACTAAAAAAAAATTGTGTCAAAAGTCTAGCTTGAAATTCCTCACAACTCTTGGTAGTATTGTTTGTATTTTTGGTCTCCAAAACCATGACTTGGAGGTTGAAATAACAATTGTGAATACTACATAATGTGTGTCTAAAGTTCACTCAAAGTTCATCCCTACATGTATCTTGATTTTGAACTAATAAAAGTCTTTATTGGTGTATGTAGATTTTTGGTGTTTGGTGTATAACGTCATCCTACTTTCAATCATCTTTTAGTCAATTCTTGGTCTTTTCATAAACCACTTAATTGATGTTTTAATACCTTCATTCAAGCTTTTGGTGTGTTAAATCGTGTGGCTTTAATCCTTTGTCCAAGGTCATGAATCATACGGTGATTTTTGGCAATTATTAGAAATCTGCACAGCAACTTTTCCCCATCTTTCGAGGGCTGTAGCTGAGAATATGAGCAGAATCGGCCGGTACCCCTCTCTGGGTAAAATGTAGGAAATCGAGTCTAGTTTTCAAAAAGTCTGGATTGAGATCAATCGGAGTTACGGATTCTGTTTTATGCCCAAAACACTGAACAGTGGTCAAGCTGTGAAACTTTAAAAAAAACATGTAACCCATTAAGAAATTTAAAGGTGTTAATGAAACTTGGACCCTATTTTGATGATTGCTTGGTATGTATGATTATTAGGTGAAAACTTGACAACTTCAAGAAGGGTGAATGATTGAATTAAAAAGGAGAACTCGCTTCAAACATAAGGTGAGTCGACAATTTTTGTTGACTTTAGTGCATAATCGAAAACCACATCTCCTAGGTGGATTGTTGATGCAAATTAGGAATCATGCTAGATTTATAAATGCTTGTGATAATTATCGAAATTATGTTGTTTGTATCTTATGTGTGGTTATTCCTTGGTATCGGTTGATATGGTAATATTCATGTTATGTGATAGTTGTAAATTGCATGCGCATATGATGTTTCATGAATTGGTAGTTATATGCAAAAGTATGGTGACAACTTAATGAACTTCATTAGATGATAATTGCTCGTTTAAGCTGTATGAGCAACATGATTATTTTGGTGTATGCATGCTTTTGCGGGGTATAATGGTGATATGGGTAGAACCTTGCAAGTCTAATCGGTTGAAAGAGCTTAAGCCATAACGGTGATTAGTTACACGGTCTTTGTAGACGGTCATGTGACACGTGGTTCGTGTGCACCTCGGTGTACGGCAACTGGACTGGTGTTGGCTTTATGGTGTGGCCAGATCAAACATCAAGTAGGAATCGGGAGGTGTATCGGTAGAATTGACACCGTTTGTACCGATCCTGAACGACACCGTAAAGTACTTGTACTTTGCAAATCGGAGTAGCGAAAGTGGAAGTCTTGGGGTTGGTGTATTCGGGTGGAAGTCATGAGCCACTTAGAGCACTAAACTGGTTGAGCACACGAGTAGTGAACGGGGTTAAGTTGTCGGGTAGACTGTCCCTAAGGAACCCCCAAAGTAGTTAATCGGTTGAATTAAAAATTACATATAATAAACGGTGAATTAAATTATATGTAATAATCGGTTGAATTAAGTTGAAAACTATATGATTGAAATAAATTATGATACCATGTTATTTGTTTTTCTTGACTATGTTATTATGACGATTTGCATGGATGACCCTTATGAGAATTGTGTGTTTTCTTTTTGGTTGTGTACAACTTGTCGGCTCACGTAGCGGTTGCTCACATTTGTTTCTTTGTTCGATGCCTTTTGATTGGTACAGGTAGCTTAAGAGCATGACTTAGTGAGGTTGGGTTCCTTTGGGTAGTTAGTTTTAATAAAGATGCCACTTGAGCACGTTTGGTGTTTATTTTCCTTTGAACCTCTTTTTGCAATAATTAAATGGTTGAATGCTTGGTTATGAAAATGGTAACATGTGGCTGTGAAAATGTTTTGAATTAAAAACAAAGTCTTCCTCTAACGTATTCTGTTAAATAAATGTTTTAAAAAGAAAAAAGTTATTATGGTGAAAATCACGACGTTACACCCATTCCCGGGCTCCAAAAGTCATATCATTCAGTGTCTCACACCCCGAGATACTCACGATCTCCATGCCATCATTCTGCAATATGTCATGATACTTTACCTTCTTCATTTCCTCATCTTTTGCATACTGCGGTACCAACTAAGCTCTCTCCCAAGACTTGGCAGTGATCTCTGCCACAGTCTCAGTAGTATGGCGGAGATCTAACAACTCCTCACGCCAACTGTTGCGCCTCAATCGCCTGGGCAAACTCCACCCAGAATCTGGTCGAAAAGTCATCCCATGACACAGCGTCGACCGCATCATCACCCAACTCACTACCAACCTCTTCCCATCAATCACACCCCTGTCCTTCAGGAAACATGAAGTAAATCGGACCCTGTCCCTCTCGTGCAACGGTTGGTACGAAAAGTGTTAGCGACATCTACCAATCCCTCTGTTACTAGCTATGGGGTCCCTATCCCCATGATAATCTGGAGCTTCACAAGCTGTAAATTCCCGAATCATCAACATACACGTCCTTATCATGCTTGCTATCTTAGTGCAGAATGCACTCAACCTCTCATCACAAATCTCTAAAGTTCCGTCCTTGATCATACCAAAGATCACAGGAGTCTGGTAAATGATATTGTGCGTACTCTCAAACGTAATGAGCTCCTTCATCTGACCATCAAGCTGCCCGGTTCCAGATTCCGAGCTTGATCCCTTGCCAGCACTAAATCTGACATCTGGTCTACCACGTAGCATCACCATACTCAAGTATACTATAACAATATCAGAATACTCATCATAAATCAAGGGATTACACACACTACAAGTTCCATGGGTTCGTCTCAGCCTTCCTTGATTCGAGTACGGATCCTCTACTTTCAGTAGTACGGTCCCATACTACCTTCCACATGTATCTGTACTTTCCTCAAGAACTGCCTTGACTCCATCAGGTCCCTTCTACTACTACTGATCTCATTCTAAACTTATCCTAGGCTTGCCCTAGGGTAATCACCATCCCACTCTCCACCTTCAGCTACATAAGAAGTCCCTGTTATCTCCCCGTAACTAGCTCACAAATACCATTACATATCCCTAAGACTAGATAATTCTTCGAATGAGAGGTTCTACCCTACAACAGTTAGACTCAAATAAGAGCTGCGAAATAAGGCTAAACCTAACCTTCTGAAATTATTTAGTCCTCGCAATATGTAACTTAACATATTCGTTTATTAGTTAGTAAAAGATAACTAGAACTCCTAAAAGCACAAAGCAAGCAACATTCAAGCATTGAGTACACGTAATCAAGCATATTCTAATCAGGCCGTCAGACCATTAACTAATAAGTACTAGCATACGATTCATAAAGTCGAGCAAGATACATATAATAGGCACATAAGGCATCCTTCTTAGATCCTTAGTCCTAATCTTGCATGCAATTCTCATAAAGCTGATACACAAATAATAGGCACATAAGGCATCCTCCTTAGATCCTAAGTCCTAATCTAGCATGCAGTTCTCATAAAGTTGTTACACACATATAATAGGCACATAAGGCATCCTTCCTAGATCCTTAGTCCTAATCTAGCATGCAGTTCTCATAAACATATCATAACATAAATTTGTATGGGTTATTTGGGAGTACTTACTTGAGCTCGGTTGATTCCATGTAGCACACCCTTTTATCTCTCTCAAAGTTTTTCTCTTTTCAAAATTCTTTTGTTTTTCTCAAAGTTCTTTTCATAAAAATGATTTTCTTTTGAAAATTTTCATACCAATTCCTTAGTTTGAGTTCATACACACCCGAGAGTGTGCCCGAATCCCTCAAACCAAGGCTCTGATACCAACTTGAAACATACCAAAAATACAGTCTAAAAAATTCATTTTAAATCATTAATAAAACCATAATTATCATTTGAAATATAAAAATTATAATTCGTGTATCCCAAAAATATCAAAACATCTGTCAAATTTATCAGAGTATAAACATCCCAGGCTGAACAAATGGTGTGTGCACTGTAATCATCCCGAGCTCTCCTTTTCAAAACCGAAGTACCTAAAAAACGTAAGCATGAAGCTTAGTGAATCTCCCCAAATTACCACATACCATACATATAACATGCAACTAGGAGATACAGGCCCTGCCCACTCTCATTTGAGATTCAGGCCCCGCCTACACTCCGTTGTCTAGATGATTCGGGCCCCGCCCACACTTCGTTGTCTAGGAGATTAGGGCCCCCGCTCACACTCCACTGTCTAGGAGATTCGGGCCCAACAAAACCTGAAAAATGTAAGCACGAAGCTTAGTGAGTCTCCCCAAACTACCACATACCATACACATAACATGCAGCTAGGAGATACGGGCCCCGACCACTCTCATGGAGATTTGGGCCTCACCCACACTCCGTTGTCTAGGAGATTCAGGCCCCGCCCACAATCTGTTGTCTAGGAGATTCGGGCCCTGCCAACACTCCAATTTCTAGGAGATTCGGGCCCCGCCCACACCCCACTATCTAGGAGATTCGAGCCCCGCCCACACTCCACTGTCTAGGAGATTCGGGCCCTGCCCACACTCCACAAGTAACATGCATACAAGTATCACATAGACGACAAGTATATCTACTCCTACCAAGCAGTCATATATCTATACTTAAATAATACTACGAGATTCGGGCCCCACGCACACTCGGCTACTATGAGATTCGGGCCCCGCCCACACTCGAATGATAATGAGATACGGGCCCCCTCCAACACTCACATACATAAAAAAACGCATACAAGTATCACACAAACAACAAGTATAGGAATCCAATAATCTGACTGACATCTATACTCTGTTAATAATGAGATACGGGCCCCGCCCACACTCAGCTACTAACATATCACATATACGGGCCGACCTTGGTGCCTTAGACCCGTTCCTACTGAAGGAAACTCATCTTGCACTGCTAAAGTCCCGTGAATAAATCTCGGGCTTCTAGTTGACATATCCCCTAGCTGTCAACATCAAAACAAAACCCAATTAACCATTTGGGCTTCCTATGCATAACTCTAAAATCCCCACTTGGGGTAAAAGGACCATTTTAGCCCTAACCTAACTTGGTCCAATATTAAGGCCCAAACTTATATTCTGAAGGCCCAAAATTCAAATAATCAACCAAGGCCCAACTATGACCCATCTATGGCCCAATTTTCCAAATTGGGCCCAAGCCTTTCCAATGGGCCTTATCATAAGGCCTAATTCAATACGCTAGTCCTTATACTTGTTCATGGATGGCACATCAATAGTCCAAACATCTAGGCCCAACAGAAAAGGCCCAACTAAAAACCCAACACAATTAGGTTTTTCACATGAAATGACGGTTAGGGTAAAGTGTTTCTTACTTAACCCATTAAGGACTTAATCCATTAAGTCCCTCAATCTGCTAGGTAAATCATATAGTGTAACTGGCCATAAGCCAAACATTTGTCCAGTGGTCCAAACGCGGGTCCCGACAATCCAAATCAAACATTTTCTAAAATTAGGGTTTTCTAAACCCTAATTAGGGTTTCTAATCCAAGCACATGCCAATGAAGTCCAAGATCAAGCTATTGGGCCGATTAGGGTTTCACCATGTCGAGCACCACCCACTACTACCTCGGGCGGTGGTGGTCTATGGCGACACACACCGTCAGCCACTACCTCACTGTGGTGGTGGTGGCTTTTCCTTCAATCCTTCCGCCAAAAAACGTTTATGCAAGTCCTATTTTAATAAATATACTCCTAATATCACATCATATACACACAACCACCACCATACGAAGGTTGGTGGTGGTGAAGCGGTGGCAGGAGGCGGCAGCCACCACTACATGGTGGTGGCAGTGGGTTTTCTGCCAAAAATACACACATCCCACACCATAAATATCGAAAACAACCACTACACTCTAACATATGCCTATTCAGCCACCTCTTAGGCGGCAGGCGTCACCGGAAAAACGCAACAGCGGCCCTTAATGGCCACCGACGGCGGCAGTGACGATTCCGACATCACACCCACAAAGAACGAGAGAGAAAGAGGAAGGATAGGTTGAGGGTGACTTACTGTGCATTCCCGGTGGCTCGCGACTTGCACAACAACGGCACAACGGGTTTTTCCCCGGTCCTCGGCGGTTCTTCAGCTTCCATGACGTTTCCGGCAGAAGACATCGCGATGGCGATCTTCATCAACACTGCAGCGGCAGCGGTCGAACTTTGCTCGCAAGCGGCGCTTAGAAAACTTCCGAGAACGGTGGTGGCGGCTGAACTCATCTAGGTTTAAGGTTAGATGGTGCAACGAGAGGGAACAGATGGTTCCTGTTTAATCCTTTGTTTATACAAACTCAATGCGTGTTTTATACTTCCAGTCCCTCCTTCTCATAAACTCTTCAAAACATATCCATAAGTTACCATTTAGCCCCCATCACTCCCAAGTCCTTTCAATTTAGGTCCTAATAATTACCAAGCAGCCCCCACTTCTAAAATCGGTTTTCATATTAAATCTGAAATTACATTTTAACCCCAAAACCAACACCCACTAAATATTATAGATTTTAGGGCTACTATTCATTTATTAATTTTACTTATTTATTTATTTAATAAACGGGGTGTTACACTAAGTTTATGATACTTTAATAGATTCTTGAAAGTCCGATCTAAAGCTTCAAATGCATGCTTGTGAATCATGGTTGCTTTATCCCAAATGATCAATGAGATTTTTTATAATAAACTGACGAGTTCACTATCTGGTGATATGGAGCAAACAGAATCCACATTAAGAACCAAAAGAATTATAAACCGGAAGTGTGCTGTCTTGCTGCCGGTTAATAATAAAGAAGCAATCCTACTTGAAGCAATATTTAAAACAATTTGAGCATTACATCTAACTGCGGCATATAATGTCTTCTAAAGATAGGTTTTACCTGTTCCACCATAACCATAGACAAAGAAAACACCTCAATTATTATTCTGAATTGCAGTCATCATGTCATCAAAAGTGCTTCGTTGCTCATGTGTTAAGGCAATGGAAAGCTTATCAAACTCGTTCTTTAAAACTAATATGTCATAATCTAGCTACTTAATGAAAAGACGATAGTTTGAAAAAGATAGAGAATCACCATAAGGGAAATGTATCATTGTATACTTTTTGAGACTTGAATTGTTACGGAGTAAAATTTGTTCAATCTCAAACAAAATTATGTTCTTAATTTAATTTTCATTAAGTGATAAACCTGCAAGGAAAATGGTATAATAATTAGAATCAATTAAAAAATAAGTTTGTTTAGAAAATAAAACTATTCTCTTATTAGCAAGGATAAATATAATTTTAATTCTGAAAATGGATTTAATAGAAAATATATAATGTGGCAGTCCTAGGATTAATAGGTGTTCATCGCATACCTTTTTTTTTTTTTTGGCTAAATTTGCTCACTATTTAAGCCTCTTAATTTTTTTAGAACGGCATTTACGACTCTTAATGACTTTAATGGTATAGTTGATATCAATTAATACGAAACATAGATTCGCATGGCATTCTTGAAAACAACCCCATTTACTCTCTCTCTCTCTCTCTCTCTCTCTCTCTCTCTCTCTCTCTCTCTCTCTCTCTCTCTCTCTCTCTCTCTCTCTCTCTCTCTCTCTCTCTCTGTATAAAATGGTACATTGAGCCGTGCCATTGTATCCTGTATCAATATACATATCGATCCCTTTGTGGAAGTACTCAGTTCTATTAGATTATCAAGGATCATGGGTAAAACACAAAGCTTAAACCTTCTTAAGGGTGCAAAAACCATCGAAGATACAGTAAGATATGTGTGTTTGAAAGAGGGAGAAGGCGATCATGAGCATGAGCCATTGAGTGCTGGGGCTAGGTTTTTTCATGAGCCAGGTTTTAATGTCTACATCCTCACTAAAATTGGTTCAAAATCCTCATTCGATATCGACCGAACTAAAGCCTATCTGATTCAGATGATTGATAAATATCCTTGCTTCTCTCAAGTGGTGGTATACTACTAAACTACAGAATGATGTTTTGACACCTTCATATGCATTATAAGCTAGAGTTTAAGAATTTAACTATCATTCATGAAAGTTCTTTTTTCAGTCTTTCAATTGTCTGAAATACTATTCATTGGTTGTTATACAGGTTAAAGATAAAGAAAGTGGGAGCATGAAGTGGGTTCACACACATGTTAACATAGATGACCATCTTATTGTACCGGATATCGAACAAAACATGGATTCCTCAGACCAATTCATCGAAGATTACATCTCAAATCTTACTGTAACTTGTATTGACAACTTGAAACCATTATGGGATGTACACATCCTCAACACAAGGACCTCGGATGCACAAGGCACATGCATCTTTCGTGCTCATCATTCACTTGGAGATGGTCTCTCATTTATGAGTATGTTGCTTTCTCTTAGTCGAAAGGCCTCCGATCCTGAGGCATTGCCTACACTTCCCATGAATATGAAGGCTCATCATCATACCACCACAGCTACAAATGTTATTTCCTTTTGTATGGTTCTTTGGAACACTTTTGTCGCACTTATGTTGTTTGTGTTCACTACCATGTTTCTAAAAGACACAGAAACACCTATGAAAGCCTCAACTGGTGTTGAAGATAGACGTCGGCGCATTGTTACTCGAAGTGTTAGCCTAGCTGACATAAAGTTGGTGAAAAACGCTGTGAATGCTGTAAGTATATATTTATTCTTAAATTTTGCATGTTGATGCCCTATGGCAATGATATCATCACAAATCTTAATTATCGATAAGTTTGTTCGGTTAGCTCTTTTCTGTATATCATGAAAGCGTTACATTCTTTTTTGTTAAGCACAATTATTTGGGAGATCTAAGAACACCAATATTAAGTGCGTCTAATGAACAAACGATCTTTAATATTAACATACGAAAACTTATAATGTGTACGTATTACAATATTACATGTTCACCGATACTTGTTTTATAGACTGTGAACGATGTAATAGTTGGAGTTATACAAGCTGGTTTCAACCGTTACCTAAAGCGGAGATATGGTGAGCTTCTTTTTATATAAAGTACAAAACTTACGAGTAAGAAACTATGTAGCTGCACAGAGAATATGAACAATAACAAAACATGAACCCTGTTACAGAAGAGATAAATAGTCCTGTTCCAGAAAACATTCTCCTTCGTGCAATGATTTCTTATAACTTGCGAGCTTCTGTGAATGTTGATGTGAGTATTTTCCCTCCTTACTTTTCCTGTATGTGAAAGAATGTCTTATTAGTTGTTGCCTAATTGCTGAACAGTTTTATGTCTGTACGATATATACTAGGCTTCTGCGAAAAATACAAATGAAAACGAAACATGGGGATACAAGGTAGGTTATATACTACTTCCATTCAACGTCAAGCATAGAAGTGACCCGTTAGACTATGTACGGGAAGCAAAGTCTACCATGGAACGCAGAAAAGCTTCTTTAGAACCATTTGCCACTAGATTCTTTGCGAAGTCATTGGTCAATAAGTTGTTTGGTATGAAGGTACTTGATCTATACTTGTATTGATTTGCCAACAAAAAATAACTTATTGAGAAATTAAATATCCTTTAATATATATTTTCCTACTCGTATCTTCTTATCTCCATGTATCTTCTCCATGTATCTTTTTATCTATATCAAATGGTATCTTCTTATTGATACGAAATGATAATATATAAATGTCTTAATTTGATAAAATTAAGATATTTATATCATTTTACATGGAAAGAAAGACAAATAGAAAAAAAATAGAAAGATATTTAATTTCTCTTATTTAGTTCTTTAGTTTAGGAATCTTAATATTTAGTTTAGGAATGAGAAATTAAATATTATCTTATATTTTATTCTTATTTATCTTCTTATCCTATCAAATGTTGATATGTGTCATATTTAATGACACGTTTAATAAAATTGATAAGATTTTAAGCCACTTGTCATCATTTAATATAGGTAGGAGGATAGTAAAAATAAAATGGAGGAGGATTTTTAATTTCTCATCCTAATATTATAACCATAAATTGTTTTGTTATTTTGATTGATCAAAGACTTTAAACATTATGCATGTTCTAGCTTTCCTAAAAAATCCCGATTTAATAAATAAATAAACTAAAAAAAAAAAAAGAAACTAACAAATTAATACTACATTTTTTATGTAGATTACTTAAATGGACAACAATATTAAAGATTCATAACTATGATTTAAATAAATAGATCTGTTTATGAAATAGATAACAATATTAAAGATTCATAATTATGATTTAAATAAATAGATCTAAAAAGAACTAAAAAGTTATTATTTCATTTTTTAATGTTTCAACATTTAAGCTGTTTGGTAAACTAATCTATATTTTACTTGTGACCGAATCAAAATGGTCACAAAATCCATCTTAATAGTTCAACATTACACCTCATTTGAGCCATTCTTTTTCATTATCTTCCCTTAGTTTCCTCTCTTCTTTTTTCATAGTCTTTTCTTTTGACCGACGTTTTGATATATAATATATGAGGGGCTGCAACAAATAAGCACTCTAACACCAGCAACAAAAAAGAAAAGAATTTGGATATGTAAACAATGAACAAAAAGAAGAAGGTTCAACCACTTTTCTTCGCTTTCCTTTGTTCCTTTTTCCCAGTTAGTTAATCAACCTCTTGCGAACGCCCTTGCTCTTCTTGACTGTAAATCTATTTTTTTACTTCCCATGTTTGTGTTGCACGTTGGTTCGCCATGGCACTCGTAAAATTATAGTTATAGGGCCGATACATGGCATGGTAGTCTATCAGTGATGCGAAACAGCCAACGGCAACCCTTGCTATAATTATCGTGACTCTAACATTATACCCTAGCATACATAATCTAAAAAGCTTATTAATTGGTATTATTTACAATTTATTTGTTTTATTTCTACTATAATAAATGAAGGGTTTTTTTGTCACATGTCCTCTTCTCCTTCATTTGGACCCATGGCATTTTCTAGAATTTTTAATTTTTTTATTTTCCACTTGTAATTTTATTGTATTTTTCATTTTATTAAATTAAAATTCCACATTTAATGTGTAAGGTAATATATATGTAAAGTATTTATTAGAAAAAGATTATATATGTAATGTATTCAATACATTAAAGTCTCATTAATTTTAATAATTCAAATTTTTCTTATTTTTCTTATAAATTCAAACTTTTCAAATTGTTAAAATTTTATATTTATTTTTTTAATTAAACTCATGTAATACATGGGTCTCACACCTAGTTATTGAATATATGGTTAGCATTCCTTTATCTAATTATTATGTTATTTTTATTATTTGTTTTCACCATAATAACATAGCTAATTTATCAAGTTGAGTTATTTATTAGTTCTTTTTTTATTATTTTATACTTATTATAATTTTATTATAATTATTAAGTTGTTTTTTTTTTGTTTTTTTAATTATTTGGGTTTTATTTATATAACTAACCTTAACAACCAACATGATTTTATTCCTAACGTATGAATCATTCAGCACTAAACCATTTAAAAGTTACAAAACAACCACTAAAAATTATTACGTATATAGATTGCAGGAAAGTTGAATCGAAATGTTTACTACAACACAACATTTTGTTTCTCCAATATGCCTGGACCAAAAGAAGAAATATGTGTCCTCGGACATGAAGTTACCTATCTTGCTCCTAGTCTTTACGGGATACCCAGTGTGAGGACGATTAATTAATTCCTTAATAGTCATTAAAATCAATCTAATTTGTGAAAGCTTGAAATTGATGATTTTTTTTTTTGTTTCATACAGGGATTGATGATTCATGTGATCAGTTATGTTGATAACGTGACATTTGTGCTATCAGCAGATGAAAAAACTATACCTGACCCCAGAAGGTTATGTGACGACCTTCAACAATCACTGCACCACATCAAGTGTTCAGTTTTAGCTAAACCATGTGTAGAGAACTAGGTTTCGAGACATATATGATTACAACAGTATGTATGTATAAGTGTGTGTTAGAATGTGTATGCATATTTGTTTGCTTATTCACATATAAGGATCTCTAGAACATATCAATAGTTTATTGAGTAAATTACAGCCTTTACCCTTGTGGTTTATATGAAATAATAGTGTTGCTCCTACTTATGGAAAAGTAATGTACACCACACATCCTTATGGAAGGTTTTGGTAACATTGATAGTCCTCCCTTTAACAACCCTAATAGATGGGTTGTTAAACGTTCAAAAAGACAAAAATGATCTTCTACCAGTGCTTCCACCACCACCACTACCACCCACCTATTGTTGGAACTTTGTCCTGCATAATACAATGTGGGACTTGTCCCACATAGGAAGAAAAGAAAACATTCTCCCTCTTTATAAGACTTTTCTCACCCATTTAATCAAATGGATCAAGTAATGAGTTAAACATCTTGAGTTTAGGTTGTGGTGTTGGCCTAATCAAATTGAGCTAGCAGAAGGCTTAGATTGATTATATATTAATGGTCAAAGATGGGGCCTTGGACGTTGGAGGTTTTCTTGGATAATTAATATATTTTTACTATTATAAATCTGAAATTAATTTTAATTAATTAATTTTTATTTAGTAAAATTATGGTATTTAGAGAGTCAACTGTTTGACAATTTTTAGCAATTAGTTTTGGTTGGTGGTTTACAACCACCATTGGATGGCTATAAATACATAGAATCGGACAGAATTTGAAGACAAATGAAAACATGCACTTTCTCTCAAAAATACGTTCTTCATATCACAAAGGATCGTGGTTATGTTCGACATATTCATGATCTTGTTCTTTAATTAATTGTTGTATCCTCAAGACATACCCATTCCAGGGCAATTTCTTTCTTAGGACACTACAATTCGCAGGCCTCAATATATATATATTTTCGTATTTGTGATTATGTTCTAAACATCAACATTCAAGTATGTTTTCTGATTATGAATCTTGTATATAAATTTGATTTATTTGTGTTTATGTTTGTTGTATTTCGTGTTTTGATTACTTTCGTCATAACACCTACCACCATCAGCCCCATCGCCACCAATCACCATCAACACCACCACTATCACCAGCATCACCAGTCACCACAACCATTATCACCAATCACCACCACCCTTACAACTACCATGCCACTACCAGTGGAAAAAACAAAAATCCAAAGAAAAATAAGTAACTTTTGCCTATTTCCATCCACCATTACATTCCCTCATTTTGGAATTCGTCAACAATCTACCCTTTATTCTAGAAATTTTGTGACTCAAATTCATTTTAAATGAAACCCACTTGGATATCGTGAAAAATAATTTCAAGCATTGAAGAGGAACAATAGGAAAACTCATCAAGTACCAAACACAACTCGTATTTCATTAATGGAAAGTAACATAGTGCCTTCAGAAATTGAACATGAAGTATATAATGATAATAAAATCAAGATATCATAACTCATAACAGAAAGTAGCATAGTGTTTTCATAAATCAAATTAGGGAAAATATTAAGCCTATTCATGAAGATCACAGGAGTTCTTAAATATATAAAAGTAGAAAAAAATCAATATAAACTAAAAATGGAACTCCTTAGCAGCTTTCGTTGTACACGGAGTATGAAGAATTGATGATTAGTCATCATGATCGCCACAAATTTTCTTAAATCCGATGATCTACAAATAAGCTCACTTTATCTTACCTTTTTGTCGATTACAATGTGATGAATTCTAGTCTCCTATATTGCTAGCTTCATTGCCTTTTGTCTCCGCTATGAAACCCTGTTGTGGAAAAGCAAAATTTAAGACATAAAAAATGATGGGTTTTAGTCATAAGAACATCCTATATGCTCATACAAACCCTAATGCTTGGATATAGGTTTCTCTATTGTACATGCAATTTATCCAAGACTATAAACCCTAGATTTAGTATATGATAATCAATATAACATATAAATTAGGGTTTAGATCATACCTTGATTGTTATGTAGCAATAACAATCTCAAATCCTCCTCCTTGTAATGACTTTAGAAAGCTTAGAGTCACAAATGTCACTCCTCTAATGGTTTACAAACACCAAGAGCAAGAGGATGAAGAAGAGAAGAGAAGGAGGCTGCCCAAAACGTGTGGAAACCCTAAGGATCTTGTTCACCACGTTTTAGGGCATAGAGGTTCTATATATAGTGAGGCTATTAGGGTATTCTAACAAGGAAACCCTAATTTGGATGCTTAAGCCCTAAGCAACCCATGGGCTCCTTTCCTTAAAGGCCTTGGACGATTTCTAATGGGTTTCCCCATAGAATTCGTCCACCTTATAATAGAAGGCAATCCATAGCCCAATTGCAATTATCTTATAATTACAATTCCAGTCCCTTAAGTTTAATTAATCTCTTTTAGTCACAAACTTAATTCTTGACTAATATTAATTAAACAATATGATTTCTCCTTTAATATATTATTCTTATATTAATAAATCATATTTAATCCTTTCTCTCCATAATTCATCCTATCAAGTTGCTTTGGTGAAGGCAACCCAAAAGGACCATGCACCATCGGGTCAAGTATATACCAAAATAGTTATGGACTTAGACACTAATCCAACAGTCTCCCACTTGGATAAGTCTAATAACTATTCTGCGTATGACTTCAGATCCTGATCTGCAATCGTAGCTTTCCAAAGCCGTTGTCAACTCCGATCCTATCAGATACGCGTGTCCTTTAGATAAGGGATCATATATTCCTCCATTCTAGATATCGTAAGACATGATTTCTAATCATTCTATCTGTACTATTTCTCGACTTCCGATTTATGACGACTGACTAATTGAACAAATCAAATTAGCCCTAGCCCGGCCAAGCATTTACGTTTGTCATCACTAAATTATCGAGGGGCCCAAAGATATCGCTTTATCCTTCTTTGGATAAAAGGAACGGATAAACTTTGATTCAATGCTCGCTTGCACTCACTCACCGAATCACACACAACAATATGTTTTATAACACCAAGTTACTGGTGCGTTTACATATTATCAATGTGCAACCGATTTGCAAGACACAACTCACACATCTCGGTTTCAAGAATATAAGATGTTATCATCTCACCAATCACTCGTGATACAAATCATGGAGTGATCCAAGTGAGCGTGGGTTTAATCCAATGCTCAAATTATATTCATAAGCACTCATGAACGTTGTAGCAAACATTTGCTTATGTCTAATACTCTTTAGACAATCCACACACCAATTCACGATAGTCGTTATTCATACCTACTTCCAACATATGAACGACTGTGGCCCGTTCGAATAATTTGACTGCTCTAAACCAATTAAATTATTCAGGAAGTCAAAACATGCAAAGTGAAACACAAGAATAATACTAATCCCATATGGCCTCAAACCTTTGTGCATAAATAAAACACCTTTTATTTATCACCATATCGATTACTCATTATTTGTTGTTTCGGGTAATCAACTTCTTACTTGAATTATTACACTTGTCCCATGCTCTTATCATGCACACAATGTTTACCTATGGTTCTTACTTTGTGAAATAGATCAAATGAACACATTTCCAATCATACTCATTTCACAACTCTAAATCCTTTTTCATAAGTGAAAGAATATCAAATTCTTGCCACTTATAGAATATGTTGGATTCTAACATTTTATGCAATGATCCTTTTCGTAATGTCATAGCACAAAAAATCACAAAGACTATTGCCAACGATATTACAAATTCCTCTATCGGAGATTGTTACAATACAATTCCATAGATATGATGTCTCTCACTCAAAGTACATTCCTTTGAACATCCTTTTGCATAAAATTTCTAATCTAGACATAGACTCTTAATATTTAACTCCCAATATGGAAACCTTTCCATATTTCCCATATGACAACTCATTCTCAATAGAATCTTATCTATTCATAATAATGTCGATATTGATCCATCCAATACTATACTTCCAACTACCCACAAGCGACCAATCATCGGCGAACTTTGGATTGTCCTTTGATAGTTGTTTAATTATCTTAGTCAAAACCGATTCTTGTCCTTTTCCCTCTAAATGCGCTAGACATTTGGAAAATTTTAGAATGGTCAAATATTATAGCATTTACAATTGATCCTAAACCCGAAGCGTATGGGACACGATGCATAATGTCTTACATAAAGATTTGATACTTTATCAATCTTCTGCCATAATATTTTATGTGTTACGTTCTCAAAATTCGAACTATGAAGAGGAATGCCGTAATCATAATCGAAATTTGAGAACACACTATGTTTCCTCGACTAAATCAACCTAAGCTTTTAAATTTGAAATGAAGCATAATATTCTCTCCCTTAATTATAGCAAAACAACTTTTCAACTCTTGCAACTTTGCAAAGTATAACTATTGTTTTCTATAATTAATATTGCTAACTTGCAATACTTTCCATAATAATCATACAATCATAACATTTATGCTCCTACTATCATGATTATTATTATAAAACATAACACCTATGCTCCCACTAGCTTTGACATGTATTCAGAAACAGCTTAACTTTCAGAAAAACAATACCTATTGAATTTCTTAAGTTCATGTTTCTAATACCTAATGCTTTGATAATCCTTTATCTAAGCTTATACACCTTTCCTTTAGATAGCTCATATGTGTGTCAATACAATTCAGACTAATTGCCAAACCTCACAGTTCAAATCATGGAAAGGGATACCGTAACCATAATCGAATTCGAGAATACAATTTTTCACAATCACTATCCTTTTAAAATCTTTCTTAGTGAAAGCATTTCCTCACAGTCATTTTCATGAAGGATGGAATCTTATGAAACTTTGATTTTAATGGTGTATGTGTTCCTATCCATGTGAATTTGTCAAAACCAAAGTTTACGACAAATTCAAACTCATATGGACCGAACTTTCTTAATCTTGATTTCTTGCCTTATGGTAGCACGGCTGCCCACCATGTCTTCCAAGTAGTTAAGCAGTTCACCCTTTCCTATCAATGTACCTTTCATTGATCAAAACCTTGCCTATTATGCGTTCAAATGAGAACTCATAGAACTCACATGCATAATTAACTCAATTAGAATGGCACAGAAACAAAATAGTGTCAACACGATAGGTGTGCTAGTGATGATCGATAAGGTTTATTTTGATTTGTTCTTGAAACCTTTCAAGACCATTAAGACTCCCACTGACTCCTTGACATATAAGATTCTCTTGTCAATAAACATTTCTTGTCAAACAAATATTCAAGAGTTAGTGTAGTTTTTATCAAAACACTTCATAAATTTGTCCTAGTTGGTCTTTGTCTTATCCAAGACATCATAACTTTCCACGTTTGATGAATGCTATAAAACTTCTTAATACTTTTCACTCAATGTCACAATCTTAACTCTAAGACTTGTTTTGGAACGAAGTATGATTGACTTCTTGATTTAACCATTTCTTCAATTCTTGATTCCTCTTCTTAGACATACAATTGTACTAAGACTCACTTAGAGGATCAATTGAGATATGGTTCTTAATCATTAAGACCTATCATAAAGCATAAAAGGTACTCTCCCTTCTTCTTAGAATGGAGAACCTTTTATCTTTCTGCCTATTTGATTCTTCTTATTCGTTCTGCTATTGATTTAAACTTTTTCAATCAATTCAGAATTACACTTAATCTTATAAGTATAATCACATTTACTAAACCTTTAGTAAATCATGACGAATATCTTTGTTACTCTTATGGTGGACTTGATCAACACGCAACTATGTGCACTCGATCTCCTAGTCCTTCACTTGACACTTTTTCAATGAATTAGTCTAATTTCCAAATATGAAATTTCTCATTCATCGTGCAACCAAGTTGCATGATTCCAAGTTTCTGTCCAATTGAAACTTGGGCGATGAGAAACTCTCCCTATTTGGTAAATTCTCGACATTTCCACAAACAACATAATTAAGAATCAAATCCATTATTGCTAATAATAGAAACATTCAAACATCAATTTTTCATATACGCCATTGCAAGGATAAATAAATAATATAAAAATCAAAATTTATTTTATTGCGGAAAAATTTGTCCTTACAATGCAATTCATTGAAAAACTATGCTAATACATCTTTCTTAGCAATCTAATTCTAACTCTAAGTAGCAGCTCGAGAATCTAATCTTCAAGTAATGTGATCGAAATCCATTTCTTCACGGTTAGATTCTACTCACTTCTTCCCTTAAGCTTCCTCTCTTTTCTTCGATCCTACAAAACATCAATAAGAATCTAGAATAGGAGCTTAAAAGAGTTAGTCAATGTATTTTACCTAAATCAGAGCCATACGTTTTGACTCTACCATCTCTTAGATCTTTTAGGTAAATAGGGCAGCTTCGTCTCCAATGCCCCTTTTCTTGGCAATAAAAGCAAATTGACTCTTTTGGAAAAGGACATGGAACTACTTCAGACATTGCCTTTCTCTTATGATCAAACTTTTCGATCATAGCATGTCTTTCGTTGCCATTGTCTATATCCATAGAGGTCTTGAAGGCAGATTCACCAATCAACTTTGCTTTTCTATTATGCCAAACCATTGCTGATTCAGCAGCAATAAGCATATAGGTGAGATCTATAAGGGTCACGTCGCAGTTCATCATATAGTACTCTCTTACGAACTCACTATATGAGTTAGGAAGTGACTGAAGAACCCAATCAACAGCCATCTCTTCGCAGACAACGGATCCCAACATTCTTGACCTATCAATGTGTGACTTCATCCCTAGGACGTGTGCACACACCGACTTTCCTTCTTTATGTTTACTTGCCAAAAGGGCTTGAGTGAGCTTGAACTTTTCAATCCTTTGAACTTGTGGGTTAAGGAGAATAATTGGAGGAGGAGGAGGAAGTGAAACATGATCTCTTGTTCCTCGATTGAATCATGGAATATCATCTTCATGTGGAATGCTTGTTCCATGGGATTTGGGAAGACCATAGTTGTCGAACTTTGACATCTACAAAACGGGAGAAAACAAATTCAAGTTAGTTGATTGATTGAGTCCTTAGTAAATCATCCAAATGAGATACTAAGGCTAGGACCCAACACAATACGCTACAACCTAGAAAAGGGATGTCGTAATCTAGTTGCAGAATATTTGAAGGTAAGTGAATGACGATTCACTAATTTCCACCATGAAAAACGAAAAAGAAATTTAAGTTTTAAATCTATGAAAACTCCTAGATCCTTTAAGATTCATTGAACTTTTCAATGGCATGTTTAAATCTCGATATGCCCCTCTAGTTTGTGACTGGGATGCTGAGGATCACAAAGCGGGTGTGAATAACCATGCAAACTTACATGGTGCCCCCACATGTTACAGTCACCTATTCGATGTGTCGGTAAACCACACACGCTCCACCGAACTATGACAAACATTGAGTCACCATTTTCTACCTTTGCTTAGAACCATTTAGTGTGCTGGTTAACCACACACGCTCCACTAACGTCTTCGCAAGGGCACAAAGTGTAATTTCATGGAATTGCATCAATTCACTTTTGCCTAAGTAACTAAGATTGGGAATTTGTAAAACATTTAGTTACTTTTGTACTTCATTATACTTATAATGGAAGGTTTTGTCTTATCCTACCCGTTCGGCTAACGACCCTCCACTAGTCAAGAGTGCGGTGGGTAAGAGTGGATACCCATTCAATCGCCATTTTATAGGCAATTTCCTTAAACACCCCTTATAGACCAGCTTCGTGAATGAGGCCTACTAACGGTAAGACTGACTTTTACTCATAAATATATATAATGTTAGACTTTTAATGTTATATATAGTATAGGGTGTATTTTACACTTTTAAAATACTAGGTAGTCAAATTTAACAATTATACTTTTAATTCAATTAAATTGTAAACCAAAACTTTTATGGATTTATTAAACCTCTTTTAATTATACACCTTAATTAATTAATAAAACCATAAGGGTGTGATTTGAACTTTTCAAAACAATATTAGGGTTTTAGAATTTAACATTCCTAAATTAAACCTTTTAATCAACTTTTAAATTCCAAAACTTGATGGCAAGTTTTGAAACATTTCAAAACATTTAGGTTTAGAATTTAAATATACATCAAAATTAAACTTTTAATCAAAATTTAAATTCCAAAACTTGAGGGCAAGTTTTGAAACCTTTTCAAAACATTAGGGTTTTAACTATTTAAATTTCAAAACTAAACTTTTGAGTTTAAATTTAAACTATAAAACCTAAAGGGGAAAAATTGAAACTTTTCATAACACAAGGATCAAATAACAAATAATATAAATTAAACAATTAATTTTGTCATTATCTATATTTGACCTAATTTTCAATTACTTGCAAAATAAGTTACCTAATTAATACAAATAATCCAATCTTTATCATATAAGGAAGTTATTATCTAATTAATTGGTAATTATCTTGTGTTTTGGCAAGGATATCCTTTAAGAAACAATATAATTCGTATTTTATAGGTTTAAAATGAATATGGTAATTATCCTTAAGCAAAACAGCAACAAAATCCAAGATTTCCTCTGTCTGACGCTCCGACTCGCCGAGTACCCATATGGACTCGCCGAGTAGGGGCCTACTCGTCGAGTCCATCAGGCAGGCTCACAAAAAACGAATTTTTCAAGCATGAACAAATTAACAAGGCATCAATACAATAGAAACCAATCATAGCTCTGATACCACTGATGGGTTTTAGTCATAAGAACATCCTATGTGCTCATACAAACCCTAATGCTTGGATCTAGGTTTCTCTATTGTACATGCAATTTATCCAAGACTATAAACCTTAGATCTAGTATATGATAATCAATATAACATATAAAAATTAGGGTTTAGATCATACCTTGATTGTTATGTAGCAATAACAATCTCAAATCCTCCTTGTAATGACTTTAGAAAGCTTAGAGTCACAAATGTCACTCCTCTAATGGTTCAAAAACACCAAGAGCAAGAGGATGAAGAAGAGAAGAGAAGGAGGTTGCCCAAAATTTTTGGAAACCCTAAGGATCTTGTTCACTACGTTTTTGGGGCATAAGGGTTCTATATATAGTGAGGCTATTAGGGTTATCTAACAAGGAAACCCTAATTTGGATGCTTAAGCCCTAAGCAACCCATGGACTCCTTTCCTTAAAGGCCTTGGACGATATCTAATGGGTTTCCCCATAGAATTCATCCACCTTATAATATAAGGCAATCCATAGCCCAATTGCAATTATCTTATAATTACAGTTCCAGTCCCTTAAGTTTAATTAATCTCTTTTAGTCACAAACTTAATTCTTATTAATTCTTGACTAATATTAATTAAACAATATGATTTCTCCTTTAATGTATTATTCTCATATTAATAAATCATATTTAATCCTTTCTCTCCATAATTCATCCTATCAAGTTGCTTTGGTGAAGGCAACCCAAAAGGACCATGCACCATTGGGTCAAGTATATACCAAAATAGTTATGGACTTAGACACTAATCCAACAAAAAATGCATGAAATGCATCGAAAAGAGAGAGAAAGGGATACAAGGAGAAGGACAAACTGTTTAGAAGGAGAAGGTGGTAATGATAGGTGACTTCGAAGAGGAAAAGAAAGAGCCCATAGGTGGTTTTGATAATCCCAATAGACTGCTTCTATGGAAATAAATAAAACCTCCCTTGACTGTACAGGGATGAGATAAGGAAAAAATTTTCAAAATATTTTAGAAATCGTGCTTCAACTTATCAATAATATCAATAAAGGGAGTAAATTAGAAAGGGGTATATTGGTATTTTCACGAGGTTAAGTCCTACGGACTATGAGTATTACCAAAACCATCCATAGGGAATAGTGGTGTTACTTTTCAAAAAATAGGACCAAGATTGTTATTTCATATAAGCCATACGGACCAAGACTATAACTGTAACGGCCCAAAAATCACGACTAAAAATTTCCTTTAAAACATTACTAAAACCATATTTATAGAATCATATCATAAGTCATAACATAAATTCGGAGTATCAATTCAAAACATGTTCTTATTATCAGAGTAAAACATCCTAGGCTGACTAACTATGGTGTGTGTCATGCGATCACCCCGGGCTCTTCCTTCTGCTACCAGAAGTACCTGAAACCAAAACTGAAAACCGTAAGCACGAAACTTAGTGAGTTCCCCAACCTACCACATACCATACACATAACTGCATACTACAAATACTGGGCCTCACCCACTACCTCAGGCCTCACTCGCTACAACAGGCCCCGCCTGGCTTCAAGCCCCGCTCGGTGTACAAATCTGTTTCTCTTAGGCCCTGTCTGTCTTTGGTCCCCGCTTGCTAAATACATACAAACGTATAACATATAGCATAACACATAACTATGACTACTCTACTGCATTCTTGTACTAAGGCCCCGCCTGTCGTGGGCCCTGCCCCTGTCCTGCTACTGATGAGTCATGGAACCCCATCCACACTTCTGCTGATAGTGAGATACGGGCCTAGCCCACACTCACTCCATCCCTAACTTGGGCCTCGCCCCTGCTCGGCTACTGATGAGATATGGAACCCCATCCATACTCTGCTAATAGTGAGATACGGGACCTCGCCCACACTCACCTCCCTACCAGGCACATACAAGTATCACACAGACAACAAGTATACTCTATCATGCAAACCATTCCTTGGGCACCTACCCGACATTGGACCTTGGTCCTGAATATCATACTAGCAAACAGTGCCTAGGACTAACCCCCGGGTCTTCCTACTCATAACTACATGAGCCGGCATTATGGCCGTAGACCTATTGACACAAAGGGAAACTCACCTGCGCTGCTGAACTCTACTGATAACCCTCTGGCTGCTATCCGACAACACTCTGAACCACTGCTCCACTAGCTCCCCGAACTACCAATACCAATAATAGCAATTAGCCTAACTGTCCTCCTGAAGTCAACTAGGTCAACTCTGGTCAAGCTCCTTCTCAAGGTCAAAGTCAACGGTTAGAGTCAACTCCCAGTTGACTCGACTCTCCGAGTTGTTCTACCAACTCGTCGAGTCCATGCTCCTCAAATCCCAAAACAACATCGACTCTACTCTTCGAGTCTAGCAACAACTCGACAGGTTCTCCTTCAAATACACATTCGGGACCATCTTCAACCGACTCGTCGAGTTGTTCTACAACTCGTTGAGTCCATCTTCATAAGCTAAAGAGTTTGCCTTGGACTCGCCGAGTTCCTCCTTGAACTCGTCGAGTACTATGATCTTCATGTCCATTACGAACCCAGTCTAGTTGAATCCTTTACTAACTCCGCCCACTTATCTGGATCATAAACAGGAGGGTTTGGGTTAGCGACCTGACTCGCCGAGTCCACCTTGTGACACCTCTATTCTGTCGATCACAGTCCATTCCAACACCTTCAACTCATAGATCCGGACTTCTAATGCTAGCTTTGCACGTAAAGTTTCTAACTTTACGTGCATGCAAGGTGTTATGACGCTAGAACACTTAATCCAAGCTTCAAAGAAGGCCTAGGTCATGAAATGAAGCCATAGATGGAAAAAGCTGCCCCCTCAGAGCTTCTAAAGCTCAGAAATGCATAGATCTTAAGTCCTTTATGTCCTCAATGGCTCAAAGTTTGGATTGACCTTGGAAATGGTCCAGATAGGACCAAATATATACTAGAAAGGGGATCTAGATGATTAACAACCAAGGTATAAGCTTTTTACCTCTAAATGGTCTGAAATGTCACCCTAACTCTGGATCTATAACTTCTTCTTGCACCACCAAGGTCCTTCTTCCTTCTCCAAGCTTCAATTCACTCTCAAGGCAAGAACTAGCTCAACAATGGAGTTGGGTGGCTAGGGTTTCGAGTTCTAGGCAATAGGGTCCGCAAATGAGCCATAGGGAAGAGAATGAGATGCTTAAATAGGGCACCAAGTCCCGGAATTAGGGTTTCCTAACCCAGACGTGACTCGCCGAGTCCACTCTCCGACTTGTCGAGTCGGTCACTTAACCTTGCACACGGATCCCGCTCCGACTCGTCGACTTCTTCCTTGGACTCGACAACTTGACCCCTTTTGATTTAGGGTTTCCTTTCCTTTCTTAGTCTTTCTAATTATGGGTGTTACAATAACTTACTCTAGTTTATTTGTTATATGAAGTCGAGGAGATGTTCAAGCATCTACTAGGAGAAGTATATAAATAATCAAACTTTGATAACCTTGTTTCTTATTTATATTCATTAAATAAAAACTAAAATACAAATATGGTGTTGTGTTTTACTATTTTTCATCTTTGATTCAAGGTTTATTTTTGTTATATATATATATATATATATATATATATATATATATATATATATATATATATATATATATATATATATATATAGGGTGATGGGTGAGCATCCCTCCTAATCTCACAACCTTGATGTAACACATGCTCTACATTAACTTTTTCTCTCTCCTCTTACTTACAACCCTAAACACAAGGAATTGAACATTCTCATCCTAGACCGTTTGGTACAAATATGGATACATATGGTACAAGTTGAGTGTAGAGAAAAGATAGAAGGAGCATCATCCTGCTTAACCCGTGATGGATGCCATTTTATGCATCCTTTAGGATAGTTTTTATTAGCATTTAGCATCATATTTTACATATTTGCATGTGATTAGCTTAAACAATGTTAGCTCATATCTTTTTTCGAAATTCTCATACCACTAGCGTGTTTGTGTCAATTTCAGATAATCCGAGTGGAGCGGTACTTTGGGAGTAGTTGGATGCATCTTTAGAGCCTAAATGAAGTTGGAAATAAAGAAGGATGTTAAGGAATAACTTGGAATGTTGAAACTGAAGAATCACAACCGAATCGTGCCGAAAAGCCAAAAATGCGATAGCATTTTTGGGCATCTGCGACCGCATATGTTGATCGAGGATTGTTAAGGTCGAAAAAGTCACCAGGAAGGAAAATCACAAAAAATGTGATTGTATTTTACCTTTCTACGGTCGCATTTCCATGTCACAACTAAAAAATGTCAGAAATAGCATCGTACTTTATTAAATGACAATTCGGGAGAAAATCCACAAAAATGCGATTGCATTTTTGATATATTCGATTGTTGATTTCGCTACCTTGCTCCAGAAGGTTCCTGCTTGCATATAAATACGACCCTCCTGATCAGATTAGAAAAACCCTTCTGAAGTCAATTTCTAATACTTTTTAGCACTTTCTAAAGATCTAAAGGTTGTGAATCATCTCCTACATTTAGTTTAACAAGATTAATCAATTAGTTTAACTTTTTATTAGTTTTAATTCGTTTTTGGCCATGTCTGGCTAAAAAACCTAGTTTTCAGTTCTATATTAGACTAGTACTTTTCATGTGATCAGTTATCAAATTTGGTTTTCATTGTGTTCTTTTATCAAGTTGTTTCAGTTTGAGTTTAATGAATGTTTGGTTTTTAATTCTTGTTAGTCTTTTGACATAGTTAGGTTTTAATCATTCTAGTTAAGCAGCTAATAAAATTCATAAATGTTCTTGTCAACTGGTAATAAGTAACAAATATCAGAATGGATCCGGGTTGGGATTTAACTCAAATATAAACTGAAATCTCATACCTTTATGCTTCCAAGTTTATGAAAAGTATTGGGTACTGTTGGGAATTTTACACAGATCTTAATGCAACTTTCCTGATCTTAATTAGATTGAACCATTTTGAATAACCAGATTTAAGTTGATTGCATGATTAGGAAAGTAGTAGCAGAGTTGAATTCATTTTTATTATTGAATTTTTTTTAGTTTATTTCACTGTAATAAAAAAATACCCCTTTTTATATTTTCTGTTTTTGACTAGTATGTGCCTTACGCAAAGAGGCATTGACTATTAGGATGTGTCCCTGAGGATCCGACTATGCTTTCCTGTGTTATCCATTAGTGCAATCCAGTAATGATAAATATTATTTGCTTAAATTGTGCGTGGCAGCGGTTTAACAAATTGGCGTCATTGTTGGGGACACGTGCTTCTAATAGTTTGTATGTCAAGAACTTTTTGTACATGTACACCTCTAGTTTTTCACCTAGAAATGAGAAGACTATAAGGAAACTAAAGAAAGAGGCAGGAAAATTAAAACAATCAGTTGGTTTCTTTGGTTCATTATCATCCTCCCTACCACCTGAAATCACCACACCACAAGGCAGATCCTTGTGGAATGAAATAGAAATTACCATAGCATCCTTCCCAAAAGTACCCCCGTATTCTCCTTCTAACAGCCCCTTTAACAAAATACTCGCAAACACCCTCTGAAATTTCATAGACACCAGAATCTTCAGAATCTAACTCCAGAAAATCAGCCATCAGTGGAGACGATGCAGAAAAGACTCTCAGAGAGTAGGTCACCCAAGAGGTC